>NC_057811.1:19378907-19458155 GCF_018294505.1 Triticum aestivum
GCCCATCGTCGCCGTCGCCCGCGCCCTCGCCCGTCGTCGCCATCGCCCGGGCCCTCGCCGTCGCCGCGCCCTCGCCCGTCGCCGTCACTGACTGTAATGATGTTTTAAATATAATTTTTAGATATATGTATTTTTTATGTATGTTCATATATGTATGTATGTATTTTTTACATGTTTTTTGTATGTATGTATGTATTTTTTCAACTATAATGATGTTTTAAAAATACATATATGCAAAAGTTAGATTATTAGAAAGGAATTTGAATAGGTTTTCAGCAAGGAATTTGAATCTGGTTCAAATTTCATTTGAATGAAATTTGAAAATTTTGAACTATGGATCAGAAGGTTTTTGGTGAAATGGAGTGTGGGTACTGTCGTGAAGTTGGAGTAATTTTTGTGGTTGTAAAAGAGTTAGGAAAAGTTTTATATATGCAAAAGTTACATTTTTAGAAAAGTATTATGTATCTAGCTAGGAAAGGAAGAAGAAGAAAAAGAAGGATAGGAAAAACGAAAATAAGAAGAGGAAGAAAGGAGAAGACGAGGAGAGGAAGAAGAGGAAGAAAGGAGAAGACGAGGAGAGGAAGAAGAGGAGAAATAAATAAGAAGAGGAAAAAAGAAGAAAAAGAAGAGGAGAAGAAGAAAGGAATAGAGGAGAATAAGAAAAAAGGATATATCTATTTTTTCTTCTTCTCCTCTATTCCTTTCTTCTTCTCCTCTTCTTTTTCTTCTTTTTTTCTTCGATCTTCTCCTCTATTCCTTTCTTCTTCTCCTCTATTTATTTCTTCTTCGTCTTCTTATTTTTTATCGGGTATGTCGTTCTCGATATACCCCCTCCCCGATAACATTATTTTTCCCATGTATGTATGTCGTCGTTGTCGATATATATAACTCCCTCCTAGATAACTTCGACATGATGGACGGTCGATATTTATACCCCCTCTCGACCGTGATAACTTATACCACGGGAGCACCCCCCGGCCCTCTCGCTCGACCAAAACTCTCGAGGACACCCAAACCGTAGAAAAAAAACGATGTCGGTCTCCTACCCCCTCCTGCCGCGCCCCTACCCTTGAAGCGTTGCCGAGGCCACCCCAAACCCGGAATAAGCTAGGTTTACGTTTGCACTAATATATCCACCTGCTGTCATGTTTGTGTAATAATTGCCATGTTGTAATATTTGCAGAAACAATGGAGCACGGACGAGACGAGCAAGCAGAAGAGGTGTTGGGGGACATAATCTTAGCCGGAGGTGATATCTTGTCGTATCTTAACGACAATGATGGTCTGGAAGAACAGGGTGAAGAAGCAGGCTACGGTGATCGAAGAGTGGAGGAGGAAAGACATGATTATGATGGCTCCGGTGACCCAATGCTGGTGCAAGAAGGAGCCCGTTGTGACGGCTCCGGTGACCGAACAGAGTCCGGCCAGGTAAATATATTAGTTAAGCCTGTGCTGACTAGCTAATTGATGCATTCATTGTTTTGGTATGTACACATATTAATTAACACTCGTCTTTCTTCTTTTTTCTAGTCCTCCGGATCGAGCGCAACTTCGGTAAAGAGATGAGGCCCGAAGAGAAAGTTGCGCTCGGATGAAAGGTTTGAGATCACAGCAATCGCGCGCGACGGCCAACCGATTGAACCCATCCGGACAAAGGATGCATTTGCTGCTCAGTGCGGGGTTCTTGTTAGGGAGAAGATCCCGATCAGCATCCACCTATGGTATAAGCCTAAGAAGGAAGACCCTGAGGTGTCTTATGTCAATGATATGCAGAAAGATGATCTTTCGACTGAGCTGAAGGCAAATTTCACCCTACCGCCAGAGGAGGATCTGGAGAAGCCAGTTAAAGAGCAACTAATCAAGTCTCATGCTCTTAAGAAGATGGCAGACCTATTTAGGAGGTGGAAGAATGAGCTGAAAACGTTTGTCGACAAAGAAGAGACACCAGAATTCATCGGCCGGTATGAGAAGATCAGAGATCACTGGCCCGCATTTGTGGCCCACAAGACATCGGAAAAGAGTAAGAAGATGTCAGCGACAAACAAGAAGAATGCTGCGAAGAAGAAGATTCACCATCGCACGGGATCAGGTGGCTACCTCAAAGCCCGGCCTAAATGGGCCAAGGCTGAGAATGATCTGCTTGAAAAAGGGATCGAACCACAGACAATGAACTGGCCAGACTATTGCCGGACTTGGTTCTTCGGGGCTGGCGGAAAATTGGACCCTGTATCAGGGAGGTGCGTTTGGACGGACGAGCTTTTGAGAATACCAGTCAAGAGGCTTCAGCAGTATATCGATGCAGCGCAGGAAGGGACGTTCGTTACAGACAGAGAGAACGACGAGCTCACAATGGCCCTCGGGAATCCTGAGCACCCTGGACGGACACGAGGCACGCCAGGCTCCGTTTTGTGGAAGGCTGGTTTTCCGGACGCAGGCGGTTACAAAAGCCAGGAGAGGAGGAGAAAAGTGGAGCAGACCCAAATTCAGAAGCTGCACGGAAGGGTTCAAGCGCTAGAGGAACGAGACGGCAATCGACTTGCCGAAACTACCCCCGAAGCTACCACGCCATCTCAGCGGAGAAGCAGCGTGGCTTCCACCGAGCTGCTTCAGCCGGAGCATGTCTTGACGGCTCCTGCTAGCTACCCCGTGGATGCTATCACGGAGTCTCAACATTGCCACCTTATGCCGCAATGGCAGAACTTCAAAGTCAAGGAGGCCGTTGGCTCTGTTTTACCTCCTGAACCCAGCGCAACCTACCACTGCCGGCCGATTCCAGAAGGATATGCTAGGGTGATGGTGGATGAAATAACGGAGGGATTTGAGGACCTCCAGCTTGACCACCCTACCGGTGAAGGGGACACTCGGCTGGGATTCTGCTCTGAAGACTCCATGCCTTTGGCGGAAGGAGCTCATTAACCTTCCGAACTGGACGCCTCCAGCGAGTAAGGGCACTCTGCCTCCTCCTCCGGCGAGTGATCAGGGCACTCAGCCTCCTTCTCCGGCGCGTGGCGGCACTCTGCCTCCTCCTCCGCCTCCTCTTCCGGCGAGTGATTAGGGCACTCAGCCTCCATCTCCGGCGCGTGGCGGCACTCCGCATCCTCCTCCGGCGAGTGATCAGGGCACTCAGCCTCCTTCTTCGGCGCGTGGCGGCACTCCGCCTCCTTCTCCGCCTGCGCCGGCGCGCCAGAGCAGCCAGCCTCCTCCTTCTCCGCCTCGTCAGCAAGGGCGGAAGAGACCCGCCGCCGCTCCGGCTGCTCCGACGCGTCGTAGTCCTTCCCCTCCGCCTCGTAAGCAAGGAAAGAAGACAGCCGCAGCCGCTCCGTCTGCTCTGCCGGCGTCTAACAGTACAGCCAGAGGCGGGAGGCAATACAGATTCGGTCCTTCTCTGAAGACTCCAGAGAAGTTACCATACGAGAGGACCGAGGAGGAAACCACGAAGATCGTGCGAGCCGAAGTGACGAACTTCTTTGAAGGGGTGAAAGCAAAGAAACATCCACCTCCGGAGGAGAAGGTAGATCCGGTGAAAGCGAAGCGCACTCTGGCTGCCCTGACAAAACCACCAAAGTCTCCGCCGAGAGGCAACTATGAGCGCATTATTGCAAAGACATTTGCCGAAGCGGAGCGGTCGGGAAGTACTGTCAGTGATCAAAGGTTAAAAGAACGACGAGCTGGGAAAAAAATTGCCCAGCTCGGCGAGCAAGCGAACCAATCGTGCCCCCCGCTCAAGGTGTCTAGCGACATCGTCGCTGCAGATCCGAGGATGGTGCCCGGTTATAGCAATCTTGGAGATTACCTGCCCGAGGATGTACATTATGAAATCTTGGAGGTGGACGAACACAAATACCATTACGGGAAGCCTCTCGTCAAAGATGAAACATCTCTAACAACGATGATGCGAACATTACATGATTGGTACATGAAAACCTGCAGAGAGTCTAGGGGGAGGAATACTTTGACGTTGAGAGTTAAACCGGAACATGACCTCGTTGGAATTGAACTATTGAATGTTCCAGCTTTTCAATCAAAAGGCCCTCGATAAATCAACGATCACTTGCTACTGTCTGTAAGTAGTACTACTTCTGTCATTAAGTCTCTCTATATAGGTCAGCTCTTTCATTGCATGTATTTATAATTATCCTCACTATATTATGCAGATTGAAGATCGCCGAATTGAAGAAAAGACAAATCGGTGATATTGGGTTCATTAACGCAAATCTCATAGATGCAACTCAGGTTAAATATCATGCCAAAAATACCGAGGCCAACTTGCTACGATCGTTGGTAATAAATGTAAACAAAGATATAATACTCTTTCCTTACAACTTCAAGTGAGTGTTATTGTCTTGTGCATATTCGGTTTCCCTTATTAGTCCAGGTTATAGTAATGTAATTGATGACTTATGCATGCGTGCGCAGCTTCCACTATATTCTCCTAGAGATTAAGCTTGAGCAGGGAGTAGTAACCGTCTTAGACTCGAGACGAAAAGATCCTCAGGACTATGCAGACATGACTCAAATGCTCGAGAAGTAAGTTAAATCGATCATTATCCACCATATCAGCATCTTTGTTCATTTCCTAATATCAAGTAATTGTTTTCTTTGTCTGGCAGGGTTTGGAGAAAATTCAGAAAAAAAGCTCCGGGACTGCCGAAGAAGCTGCAATTTAGCCATCCGAAAGTAAGTACTATAGTAGCATGTTCCGCGCATCTCCTAGTGATTCAAGCGCTAGTTTCATCAATACCATTTAGCATCCTTGCTTATCAGTTTGATTGACCTCTATTTCTTGTAAAGTGGTTGTGGCAGGAACCCGGGAATAATTACTGTGGATACTACATTTGCGAGTCCATCCGCTACACGACCTGTGAGCGGGGCTACTCTGACGAACAATATGAAGTGCGTAAGCAATAATATTCACAATTTTATTTTATTACCATCATTTGTGTGTCGAGTTTCATTTATTCATAGATATATGTATTGACCCCTTCTTCAAATTAGATCTTTCGGATGCGGGATGAACTCCTAGCACCAGATCGTATGCGAGCAATTCAAGAGGAATTGGCGGCATTCTTCCTTGACCACGTGATCGCTGAAAACGAAGAATACTATGTGGACCCTGTGTTCTTACAATTTAATTAGGAGATTATATTGTAAGAGATAATTATTGTATATATGTAGCCGGTAGTGTCGGATAGATATACGAGAACTTGTTGTTCGACCAATCTCTCGGAGAAGGAGCGGTGGTCGATATCACTTCTCTCTGTATGCATATGTTCATGACGATCTTCTGTTTCCTTCATTTGTTTACTAGCTAGCGTGTCTAGTCCTCTCCATATGTATATAGTACGTAGCGTCGACCAAGCACGGAGATAAGAGAGGACACTTCTCTCTATTAATTAGCTAGCTAACACAATATATGAAACACCTAAAATAACCCCCCAAAACCCCCAACCCCCCCCCCTTAAAAAAAACAAAAACCCCAGCCACTGAAATGCTGACGCGTGGATGCCTATTGGTCCCGGTTAGTGCCACCAACCGGGACCAAAGGCCCTCCTGCCTGGGCTCACCGCACCGGCCACGTGGAGGCCCATCTGTCCCGGTTCATGTAAGAACCGGGACTAAAGGGTTAGGGCATTAGTAACGACCCTTTAGTCCCGGTTCAAAAACCGGGACAAAAGGCCCTTACCAACTAGGACAATAGGCCCTTTTTTCTACTAGTGGAGACAGAAGCTGCAATGGACCAACGCCACAAGTTGAGCAAGCGTAGCTTAAATCTGCCGGTGGACACCACAATGTATCGAAGCATAGTGGGCAGCCTAAGATACTTGGTGCATACCCGACCTGACTTGGCTTATTCAGACGGGATCGTGAGTTGTTTCATGGAGAATCCGACAACCGAACACATGAGCACAGTCAAGCAAATCTTGCGCTATGTGAAAGGCACTATTAATCTTGGCTGCAAGTACAGAAAGGGAAATGAAGGATTGATCCTTGGTGGATACTCAGGCCAATTTTAAAGGGGATGGGATTGGATTCATTCACTTGCATTCCTGCTAGCACTACAAAAAGCTCCGGTCTTAACGCCCCCCAGAGGACACTTTCTCCATTTCGTCGGTACTGGTAACAACGGATCTTGACCTCGTTTCTTTTTCTTGTTATTTGACTAGTGACATGGCAGGTGATGTGGATGACCGGAAAAGCACAACGGGCATGATATTCTACCTTGGCCCAAATCCTATCAGCTATAATTCTCAGAAGCAAAAGGTGGTTGCACTGTCTTCATGCGAGGCAGAATACATAGCTGCAAGCACGGCGGCTTGTCAAGCAATGTGGCTGAGAAGACTCCTAGCTGATCTTGCAAAGCGGGAGGTGTAGAAGGTGTCGTTGAAGATCGACAACCAAGCTGCAATATCACTGTGCAAAAATCCGGTTCATCACGAGAGGAGCAAGCACATAGATACCCGGTTCCACCATATCTGGGAGTGCATTCAGGAAGGGATGATCGAAGTTCAGCACGTGAACACGAAGGACCATCTTGCCGACATTCTCACGATGTCCCTCGGTCAACAGAAGTTCATCCAGATGAGGAAGAAAGTCAGAGTGCAAGCAATGGAGACAAAGCAACCAGATTAAGGCGGTGAATGTAAGAAGTTAATCTAGTTGCAGTATTAGGTTTGGTCAAGTATTAGTCCAACGAGTCCTAGTACGAGTCGTTCTAGTGTTTAGGATAGAAAATGGGCAAGTGTTTGTACGCGTCCGAGTTGCGTCGTGTTGGTTGCCGAGTCGGCAACGTGTTGGACGCGGCAGCGTTGTATCCCTTTATATACATCCGAGAAAACCTGAAAAGGTGCAAGTCGACCGTACCGCAAAAAGAGTTACTTCTGTCCAGTTTGGATCGCAAGTGTCCCCGGCTGCACGTACGGCCAGAATCGATTAAGCTCCCTGTTAGCTTGCTTGCTAGCTAGCTTGCACGTACAGGTTGCTCCTAGTTGATTTGTTCTAGCGTTCAAAAGCCAACAATTGGTATCAGAGTCTCGACAATCTACGATGATGGATAGCGACGCTGAGTCAGTCAAATCCGGCAACGGCGGTTCCAAGGCGAACAAGAATGGCGATAAGGTGAAGAAGGGCGGCAAGTCAGGGTACAGTGGTGGCGGAACGGGCGGCGCCAATGTACAGGGGCATCGCAACATCCCCATCCACTACCCGATGCTCACGGACGCCAACTACGGCGTGTGGCCGGTCAAGATGAAGATTATTCTCCGAACCCTACGAGTGTGGGGGGCCATCACAGACGACGACGTCGATAAGGAGTGCGACCAAGGTGGCATGGCCGCCATAGCCCAGTCTGTGCCGGATTCCGTGCTGATGACATTGGCGGAGTTCGAGACAGCAAGAGATGCGTGGAACGCACTCAAAGAGATGAGGATCGGAGAAGATTGCGTCACGAAGGCTCGGGCACAAGTGCTGAAGCGCCAATTTCACAAGTTGCAGATGGAGGAAACTGAATCGGTGAACGACTATGCCATGCGTCTGACTACTTTGGTGGGACAGATACGCGTGCTTGGTGCAAAGCTCGAGGAAGCCGAGATTGTGGAGACGTTTTTCAGTTCGGTGACTGATATATTCACATACATCATCGGCACGCTCGAGCAGCTTTACGACATCGACGGCATGACCATAATGGAGGCGATCGGACGCTTGCGGACATGGGAAGAGAATGGTTGTGGCTGTCGGAAAGGCAAAGGAGGAGGTGGTGACCAACTCATGTACTCGCGTGCAGATTGGGAGGCCACAAAGCAAAGGAAGGCGTGACGGTGGTGAAGGCTCAAGCAACGCGAAGCGCGGCGGACAAACCGGAAAAGACGAAGGAAAAGGCAAGCCACAAAGTCGTGGTAAGGCGGACCGATCTAAAGAGCGGAAGCCACGGAACTTGGATATGTCCGAGGTCAACTGCTATAACTGCAACAAGATGGGTCACTTTGCGAAGGATTGTCTGAAGCCTAACAAGCGGGAGATCAAGGCAAATTTGGCGAAGCAGGAAGACGAACGTCCAGGTCTTCTGATGGCCGAAGTTTGTGATCTCGTCCAAACAGCGGTTGTGAAACCAAACCGGAAGGTGCTACTTCATGAGAAAAATGTAACACCAAAGTTATCCGGTTGCCAGAACGTGTCGTGGTATCTAGACGCAGGTGCCAGTAACCACATGACGGGGTGCAAGGAGAAGTTCCTCCAGTTGGAATATGATGTCCAAGGCTCGGTCAAGTTCGGTGATGGTTCAAATGTGGAGATTTGCGGGCAAGGTTCTGTCCTCTTCGAGGGTCTCACAGGAGAACATTGAATACTCACCGGAGTATACAACATCCCAAGGCTTCGCAACAACATCATCTCTGTCCGGAAACTTAACGAGAATGGATGCAAGGTGGATATTGAGAACGGAGTGATAGATCTTCGACAACCTCCGAAACATGCTAGGCCGTGTTAATCGCACACGGAATAGGCTCTATATCCTCAACCTTGATCAATCTCAACCGGAGTGTTGGCTCGCCAAGAGTGATGATAATTCATGGTTATGGCATGCTAGATTTGGACATGTTAACTTCTATGCCTTGAAGAAGATGTCGAAGATGGAGATGGTATCCGGGATGCCATTTATCGACCATGTTGATCGAGTATGTGATGGGTGCTTGGTTGGAAAACAGCACCGCAGGCCATTCCCTGCTCAGTCTACCTATCGTGCAAGTGATGCACTCAAGCTGCTCCATGGTGATCTATGTGGCCCTATCACCCCAGCAACTCACGGAGGAAGGAAGTACTTCTTTCTTGTGGTAGTTGACTACTCAAGATACATGTGTGTCGTCCTCCTACGATCTAAAGATGAGGCGTTTGAAGCGTTTAAGAAGCTGGAGGCTGCAACGGAGATGGAACACAAGCTGAAGGTTCGCGCTCTATGGACAGATCGCGGCGGAGAGTTTACGTCGAACGAGGTCAACAACTACTGCGAGAAGATTGGCATAAAAAGGTTCCTCACGACACCTTATACGCCGCAGCAGAACGGGGTTGTTGAAAGGCTCAATCGAACCATCGTTGACATGGCAAGGAGTTTACTCAAGAGCAAGAACTTGTCGGGAACTTTTTGATGAGAAGTTGTCTTGACGGCGGTCTATCTTCTTAATCGGGCTTCAACGAAGGCAGTGATCGGCAAGACTCCGTATGAAGCAATTTACGGACGTAAGCCAAATGTATCTCATCTACGAACGTTCGGGTGCATACAGTTCATCGGCAACGTGTTGGACGCGGCAGCGTTGTATCCCTTTACATATGTACGAGAAAACCTGAAAAGGTGCAAGTCGACCGCACCGTAAAAAGAGTTTCTTTTGTCCATTTTCGATCGCAAGTGTTGCCGGCTGCATGTACGGCCAGAATCGATTAAGCTCCCTGCTAGCTTGCTTGCTAGCTTGCATGTACAGGTTGCTCCTGGTTGATTTGTTCTAGCGTTCAAAAGCCAACAGATATATCATGCTCCTTTATTCTACCCCTCTCTCATTATTGGAATTGTTACCACGAGAGTTGGCGCCCACCGTGGAGCATGGCGTCTATCGAGCCGTGATGTAGATGTTTTTTTATTTATTTATCTATGTTAATTTTCTATTCCTACAGTTCATACAGTTCATCTCCGCAGTGAGTAACCGAAGCATCAAAAAAGGAGGAGAAAAGGTACATCTTCACCGGAGGTCATGCCGATCGATTGCCCAAATGCCGCACGACGGTGAAATGGACACACAGCGGCTCCTCCCTCCGACATCTTCCTCCATCATCGATTGCCCAAATGCTGCAGAGTCTGTCTCCCGAGTTCTGCTCCATCCTCGATGGCCTCGCCCCGCTGGCGACGGATCGCTGCGCCTGGTAGCGCGCAACTCCTCCTTCCGATTGGCGGCTTGGCCGCAGCTTCTGCGCGGGCTGGGTAAGTCCAGCCGGCCGGCCGACTATCCGAGCGATAAGGCACAGGAGCCGGCAAGCAGGGCTTCATCCTCGTCAGATGCGGCCGCGCCTCCACGACGGCTCGACGGTGACAACGGGGCCGACGGCTTGGCCGTGACCTCCGCGGGGATCCTCGTTCCTGACGTTGCCCCCGACTGCAGTGGTGTCCCTAGTCAACCACGCGGCGGCGACCCCCGCGGTGGATGCACGGGCGGGACGCGGCACCAACACCGGGGCTGTCCACGTCTCTGATCACAACAAGACGGGAGCCGCCGGATCGACTCAGCGCCGCTTCAAGCTCCGCCCGTGCACGGCCTAGCAGGAGAACGCCGTCCCGCACTCGGATTCGTCACGGCTGCCTCTCGCGATGGATCCGTGCCAAAAACCGCCGCCGCCGTGGCCGACCAGGGAACTCTGCGCCCCGCCTTCCACTTTCCTTCTAATCTTAATTCCTTCCCATTTATGTCCTGCATGCAGAAGATAAATGGCCGTGGGAAACGTCCATTACATGCATGAACGGGTTTAACTCTCGCTTAATTAGCGTTAAACCACTTGAATGCAAATTCATTCGGCGCTAGACATGGGCAACTCCTCCCACGCGCTTTGGATCCTGTGTGCCTGCAAACGATCGAGCCGGCCGCCTCCATTTGATGGAGCAGTGCTGTGAGCTACTCGCCGGAATCGCTCACGCTCGCCATGGATTGGTATGAATCGAGCTAGTAATTTGAATTTGGTAGAGGAGAGACGCCCAACCTCCCGCACCTCTATCCATTACAAGCCACCGGCCTGAGCCGTCCAAATCCTAGCCAACCCCCTCTCGAGCTAGAGAGACGTCTATTTAACGTTACACCCGATCAACGGGCCCAGTTCGGGCCTGCAAGCCATTGGGGAAGGTTCTTGGGCCGCGAAGACTTGGGCCGTAGTGTGGGTTCTGCATCTGGCTTACTGTTGTCGGCAAAGCCTTGATCTGCTACAGCGCCCTCCTGCGTGTCTTCAGTGTCGACGCTTGCAGGGTTGCTGATATCCCCCCTCCGTTGAGAAACGGCTTGACCCCAAGCCGGAGCACGGGGAAATTGTTGCTTGAGCGATTCCAGGTCCTCCCATGTCGCAGCTTCAGGAGTAGAATCACTCCATAGAATCAACCCTTGTGCTACGGTGTGCTTGCCCTTCTGTCAAACACGCCTCTGAAGTACACTGACATGAACCTGCAAATGGGAGTAAGCAGTGGGTAATGTGCTGGATATAGGACAGGTTGGTGCAACCACTTTCTTCTGCTGTGAAACATGGAAAACTGGGTGTATCCTGCTGCCCTCCTGAAGTTCTAGCTTGTAAGCCACCTCCCCAATTCTGTCCACTATCTTGTAAGGACCATAGTACTTGTAAGCTAACTTATGGTTCGCTCGGTGCACCACGGAAGACTGGACATAAGGCTGCAACTTAAGAAAAACCAGCTCGCCCACATCAAAAGTTCTCTCAGTCCTGTGTTTATCTGCCAACTGTTTCATTCTCTGTTGAGCTCGTAGCAAGTGTTGTCTGACAGACTCAACTACAACCTGTCGATCTTGCAGCCACTGTTGAATGTCCAAAGGAGGAATTGTGTCTGATGGAGAAATACCAAAATACCTGGGAGGTTGTCCATACAAAACTTCAAATGGTGATTTCACCACAGCAGAATGCCAATTGGTGTTGTACCAAAACTCACAATTGCTCCATTTAGTAGGGTGCGAACCGATGAAACTCCGCAAGTAGCACTCCACCTGCTGGTTAACTCGCTCAGTCTGTCCATCAGTAGCCGGATGATAAGCCGAGCTCATATTCAAATGAATGCCAGTTCTGTTAATAAGAGTCTGCCAGAAGTTGCTGGTAAAAATAGGATCCCTGTCAGATACAATGAGTTCAGGCATACCATGTAACTTGTAAACATTATCCACGAAAATATCTGCAACGTTTTGAGCAGTAAATGGGTGTCGTAGAGCCATGAAATGACCATATTTGATGAATTTGTCAATAACCAACAGGATGCAATCAAACTGGCATGAAACAGGCAACCCAGTGATGAAATCCATAGTAATAGTTTCTCAGGCTCTTTTAGGAACAGGCAATGGAGAAAGAAGGCCTGGATAATGTACTCGTTCAGCCTTAGCTTGCTGACAAACCACACATGATTGCACCTTGTTTTTGATAAAACCTTTCATACCAGCCCAACGAAATAGGGAGTGGATTCTGTTGTAAGTTACTGGAAACCCTGAATGTCCTCCTACAGGACTGTCATGAAATGCAAAAAAGATCTTATGCTGCAGCTCCAGGTTGTTACCTATCCAAATACAACCTCTATGCCTCAAGAGACCATGCACAAGCTGATAGTTTGGTTTAGCTGCTGGGTCCACAAATAGTTGCTGCAAAATTTCAGTAATCTTATCATCATGAGCATAACTGTTAACAATTTCCTCCAGCCACACTGGTTGAGCTCTAGATATGTGGAAAACTTGACGGTGTGGTTTCCTATAAAGTGCATCAGCTGCAGTGTTGTCAACCCCCTTCTTATAAATAATTTGATAGTTCATCCCCATTAGTTTTGTGAGAGCCTTCTGTTGCCATATAGTGTGTAACTTCTGATTTTGCAAGTGTATCAGGCTTCTTTGATCAGTTTTAATAGTAAAACTAGTGCATTTCAAGATAAGACCTCCATTGTTCCACAGCTAATAGGATAGCCATATACTCCTTCTCATATACTGAAAGTGCTCTGTTTTTAGGGCCAAGAGCCTTGCTTACATAAGCCAGTGGATGTCCTTCTTGCATTAAAACAGCTCCTATTCCAGTGTCACAAGCATCTGTTTCAATCACAAAGGGCTTATCAAATTGTGGCAATGCCAGGACTGGTGCTTCCACTAGAGCTTGCTTGAGTGTACTGAAAGCTAGATCAGTAACAGAAGTCCACAAAAAAGGAACCCCCTTCTTTAACAGATCTGTTAGGGGCCTGCTAATAATGCCATTCTGTTTGATGAACTTCCTGTAATATCCACTGAGCCCTAAGAATCCTCTGACCTCCTTGACATTGCCGGGAGTAGGCCAGTTCTATATTGTTTCTACCTTGCTAGGATCTGTTGAAACTCCCTCAGCACTAATGGTGTGACCCACATAATTAATCTGTTGTTGGGCAAAAGCACATTTAGTAAGTTTAACCTTCCACTGATCAGCTCTCAAGAGACAGAGTACTTCTCTCACATGTTTCAAGTGCTCTGCATATGTTTTGCTGAAAACCAGTATATCATCAAAGAAATAGAGTGGTTTTCCTGTTAGTAGGAGTGAGTGTAGTATTCATAGCCCCCAGGAAAGTGCGAGGTCCTCCAGCAAGCCCCATGGCGAACACAGTGAATTCATAATGACCATCATGGGTTTGGAAAGCAGTTTTGTATTCCTCTCCTGGGGCTAGTCGAATTTGATGATAACCTGCTCTTAAATCCAGTTTAGTAAACCAAGCAGCTCCTGACAACTCATCCAGTAATTCATCAATAACTGGCAGGGGAAACTTGCCCTTGAGAGTGATGGCATTTAACATTCTATAATCAATCACCAACCTCCACTCTCCACCCTTTTTCTTAACTAATAGTATTGGAGAGGAAAATGGACTGTTGCTAGGCCTGATTATCCCAGCTTTGAGCATTTCTTTAATTTGTTTTTCCAGCTCATCCTTGAGTTGTGGCACAATTCTATAAGGTCTCATGGATATAGGCCTTGCCCCTGGAATAAGAGGAATTTTATGATCACAATGCCTTCCGGGAGGAAGCTCAGTTGGATTAGCAAAAACATCAGCAAATTCTTCAACAAGCAATTGCATCTCTGGAGGTATTTGATCTGGTTCACCCATCTGAATAGCAGAAAGAGCTACACAAGTATAACTATGTTCTTCAGAAGAAATTCCTTGCAAAGTAACCGTCTGGCCTTCTTTACTAAATGACATCCACTTTTCAACCCAATCAACATACATTTGACTATGCTGTGCAAGCCAATCCAATCCCAGTATTCCATCATAGGTTTGCAATTGCAACAATCTGAAATCAGAGGAAAACCCATGACCATTGCATTGCCAGTTACAGTCAGTTATCTGATGCAGACACTGAATTGTTGTTCCACCTACAACAGTAACTGTGATAGGTTTGATAGGAGAAACACCCTGAATATAAGAATACTTGGCATCCAAGAAGGAATGTGTACTCCCAGAATCTACTAGGAATTGCAGTTCTTGGCCTTGTAGTACAATTTCTAGCTGCAGCACTGGTGCCTCTAGTTCCTTGCCCAAAGTTGCTGCAGACAACTTGATTGTGTGGACAGAGGAAACTGACTGTTGATCATTATCAGATTCAGATTCTTCACTGTAACTGGACTGCAATTGTTCAATCATCTCCTACACAAAATGCAACTGAACTGTAGACTTAGAGACATGATCCTTTGCCCACTTCTCACCACATACGAAACACAATCATTTAGATTTCCTGTAGTTTCTCCGTGCTAACCATTTGTCATTAGTTGGGGTACTTTTGAAAGTGTCCTTCTTCTCCTCTGGTGGTCTGCCCTTGCTGTTGCCATAAGAAGGAACAGTAGTACTTCTCCTAGACACTGAACCTGATGAAATACTGACAGTTTCCCCCAATTCCTCATGCAGTAACGCCAGTTCATAAGCTACATCAAGGTCCTTGGGCTTTCGTAATGCAATAGCTATCCGAACTCCGGGTTTCAACCCATCAAGTAACCTGGTAGTGTAATGGAGAGAGTTTGGAGCGTCATCATATGCTGTTAACTGATCATAAAGCTCTACAAAACGTTCAACATAATCCTCCACAGTGCTGCCTGAGCGATGCAGAACAATTTTCTGAGGAGTGTCTGATGCTGGTTTCGACCAAACCTGCTCTGCAAGGCATTACAAAATTCAGTCCAGGATGAATTTGGCATGCGTCGCTGAACAGACTCCAACCATCTGGCTGTCGTGCCTTCAAACTGAGCTGTTGCCAGAGAATCCATCAGTCCTGTGGTGTATTCCATAGACGGAACTGGTCCTCACATTGATTTTGCCAGAGACGGCGATTGGAATCATTGAATTTGGGAATTTCCAGTTGAGAAGAAAAGGATGAATGATCAGAAGCATCCACAGACTGGAAATCACGGGGAGAAAAAATTCGGGGAGACTGTAGTGAATCACGCGCACCTCTGACCGGAGGAGGTACATAAACATTATGTGCCTTCCCCCGGTTTTCGTTGTCGACGCCAAGGGCGTTGGTCATGCATCCATGACCTCGCCCAGCGCCGCGCGAACCTTGGCCGGTGTCGACCTTCGGATCCGGCTCAGCTTCCTCGTGCTTGTACAGATCCGTCCTCAATTGATCCAGGTCGAGGGCGATCTCGTCCCGGATGCGGTCCGCCCGCGCGGTCATGAGCTTGTCGTGGGTAGTGTTGTTCGCATCGATATTTTTGCCCATGGACTGAAGGAGCATCTCACCTTGCGTCTTCAGCTTCCGATCCAGGTCGTCGGCGAACTCGTCACAAAGCAGCTCGTAGACGGCGCGACTCTTGGGGCTGAGTTCCTCCATCGCTTGGCCTCGCCGTCTATCGCTGTTGCGCGTGCGGTGGGGTGGATTGGAAGCTCCAGGACAGAGGATCTGATACCAGATGTGAGCTACACGCCGGAATCGCTCACGCTCGCCATGGATTGGTATGAATCGAGCTAGTAATTTGAATTTGGTAGAGGAGAGCCACCCAACCTCCCGCACCTCTATCCGTTACAAGCCACCAGCCTAAGTCGTCCAAATCCTAGCCAACACACTCTCGAGGGAGAGAGACGTATATTTAACGTTACACCCGATCAACGGGCCAAGTTCGGGCTTGCAAGCCACTGGGAAGGTTCTTGGGCCGCGAAGACAAGGGCCGTAGTGTGGGTTCTGCATCTGGCTTCCTGTTGTCGGCAACGCCTTGATCTGCTACAGCGCCCTCCTGCGTGTCTTCAGTCTCGACGCTTGCAGGGTTGCTGACAAGCGCTCGTGCGCTCGTGGGCACATCCATGACGAACCTCACCGACGCCTCCGAGCCTAGCACTCCACGTCGGCCTGCCCAGCTAGCTCCACACCAACCGGATCACAGCCCAGTTGTGGTTCCCTCGGATCAGCGGGTGCACTCGGATGAGAATTCCACTCGGACTGCGCTCACTTAGTTGTGAAGGCCCTGGGTTCACTTGGCCGGTTCGCCTTTTTCTACTCGGCCGGCTAACATCCAGAACATCATCGACAACAGCTACAACCGTGAATCTATGGAACCAACCGCATCTTCATCGCTCGGTTGCTCTGCACGCCGTCGCTCGGTTGGACTGGCCTCCACCACTCGGTTATTCGCGCATCGACACTTGGTTTGATATGCCTTCGTCACTCGACCGTCCCCGTGTCGTCGCTCAGCTGGACCCGTCCTCAGCACTCGATCGCCCTGTGCATCATCACTCAGCTCGTTCAACGCATTGCCACTCCGCGGGATGCGTCTACATCACTCGGACGCTCCGCGCGTCACCACACCAATGGATGAGTCTTCATCACTCGGACGCATCTTCATCACTCGGACGCATCTTCATCACTCGGACACCCCGTGCGTCGCCACTCCGCTGGAAGCATCTTCATCACTCGGACGCCCCGCGTGTTGCCACTCCACAGAACGTGTCTTCATCACTGCCACTCCGCAGGAAGCGTCTACATCACTCGGATGCCCCGCGCGTCGCCGCTCCGCTGGATGCGTCTACATCACTTGGACGCCCCGTGCGCCACTGCTCCGCATGATGCGTCTACATCACTCGGACACACCATGCGTCGCCACTCCGTAGAATGCATTTACATCACTCGGATGCCCCGTGCGTCGCCACTCCGCTGGATGCGTCTTCATCACTCGGACGCCCCATGCGTCGCCACTCCGCTGGATGGGTCTTCATCACTTGGACGCCCTACGCATCGTCACTCCACTGAACGCGTCTTCATCACTCGGATGCCCCGCGCATCGTCACTCCGCTGAACGTGTCTTCATCACTCAGACGCCCCGCGCATTGCCACTCCACAGGATGCGTATTCATCACCCGGACGTCCCGTGCGTTGCCACTCCACAGGATTACTCGGACGCCCCATGCGTCGTCACTCCGCAGGATGCGTATTCAGCACCCGGACGCCCCACGCGTCGTCACTTGGTTGGACACTTCCTCGCCACTCAGCCGCCCCGCGCGTCGCCACCCTGTTGGGCTAGGCCTCACCTGGAATTTCTGCGGTGAATCGATCCGATCGATTGCCCATAGTTCCTTTCCGAAGGGACGTTTGTCAGTCCGACTGACCATCCTCCATGGGGACCCGTGCACTCGGACACGTAAAACATCTAACTGAAGTCACCTTCAGGATCGCTATGAGATGATCTTGACGCCCCACTGTGGGTTAACTTGGCCTTTCCACTAGGGTCCAAGGCGCATGCCTCATAAACTTGGACTCGTAGATGGCCTGCATTGCCGTTCCCCCGGGATAAGGAGTGGCATCTCTCGGGATATTCAAACCACGCGCCGGCGTAGTCACTCGGGTTTTTATGGCATGTCCACATTCGGACCTCAAGTCTATCTCTTCTGAGAGACATATGAATGCCACCATGTTTTGCACCGTGATCAACAACATCTGATCATTCGGAGAACCTTTTAGTCCTCACCACTCGGTCGCCCGCGCGTCGTCATTGGTTGGACACATCCTTACCACTCGGCCACCCCGCGCGTCACCACTCGGTGAGACACATCTACATCAATCGTCTGCCCCGCGCATCGCCATCGGTTGAACACATCTTCACCACTCGGCCACTCGCACGCCTTCAGACAGCTAAGTCATTCTACATGCACTACATTCTATTATTTCCGCGTTCCCGAGTATCCCGTAATTCACACATCACGTTCACTCGGTGGCCACGCTACCGAGCGTGCCTCTACGCTCGGTTGCTTATTTTCACATACTTGCTTAGTACTGGTTATTTGACTCCCGAGTCCAACTTCCATTTTAACGCATACGTCATTCACGAACACCATGTGTTCTTCATTTCGAGTTGGCATCGGTCTTCGGGGGCTGCAACTCAGTCGGAACACTACACTACCTTTTATTTGAGTCTGGCGCTCTAACACATCAAGTTGGATCATTCACTTCATCAAGTTCGATCAATTCCTTCGCTCTTTTAGACTCTTGTTGGTTCTGAACCAGCAAGCCCCTCGCACACCCAGCGGGTGTCTATGGGTTACTTACACAAATCATTTCAGCACACATCAAATTTCCTCCAGAAATTATTACGTTGGCTTGTGCTAATTTTTATACATGAGTTATGTGATCACTCGGCGGCCCTATGCGCCAACTTCATCCCTACTCGGACTCAGTCACCGTATCGATCCTAGCGCACCGCAACACCGACCTTGCCGCTCTGTTGATTTCAAACACATCCGGCCCCGCCTCCTCGCCGCAACGCCCTTCTTCTACCTCTTGCCTCATTCAAGGAGAAACTCCACACACACACGGAAACATGCACCAAGAAAGAACACACAAGCTTTGCCAAGAGGCTCCCTTGGTGATCACACGGTGGCTACATTGTTTTCCAGCCCTCTCGGCCTTTTTCTCATTGCTTGATATGCAACATATATACAAGGGGATGGCCTCACGCATGTGCTAACTAGCCGGCACGTTCGGCCACTAACTCCACGTACCGCACGCCCAGGTAACTACCCTGGAATCCCTCCCAGCTAACAACTTATCCATGCAGCCACTAACTAACCCGTGCATGCATTTGACTCGACTAAACACAATACTGTTGTAGTTTGCACGCACACTCGCCATGACCCGGCCACCACACGGCCACATGCATGGCTTATTGCCATCACTCACCCCTTAAGCCATGACATCGTCGTCGTCGGAGTTGTTGGAACTCCCGTCGTCGATGTCGTCACGACCGTGACCCAGCCCGCGGAACCGACCTAGCGCAACGACGCCGGTTGCACTGTGCTCCGTCACGACTCCGGCGACACACGCCGAGCTCCTTCTCCACCGGCGACACACGCCTCGCGTCCCTCGACGCCCCGCGCGTCCCGCGCGCATCCGACGCGCCCGACCGCAACAATGCATCGTGCACCCGACGCGCCCGACAAGCCCGACCGCACCAGTCGCTCACCGCGCGCTGCCTACGCGTCCGCCATGGCAGCCGCCAGCGACAAACGCCGGAAGGATGTAGCCGACCTCGAGCACGGACTCGAGCACAACGGTGACATACGCCTCCTCCAACGTCAACCACATGCTCGTACACGCGCCCGCGGTCCCGACGTGCCCGATGCGTCCAGTGCGCACCCATAACACGCACCGGTCGCGCCCGGCTCGCCGCGGCGGCTTATTTCCCTGCACCGCTGTGGCCTCAACCACAGCGCAACACCTCCATGCCGCCACGCCGCGCCACCGCAGCCTCTGCGCCACCACGCAGGTCCGCCGCGGCTTCATGCCACGTGCCACCACGGTTGTCGCGCCGAGCCGCCGCGACCTCTGCGCCACCACGCAGGTCCTCCGCGACCTCCTCATCTCCGCGACCACCGTGCTCTTCGCGCGCACGACATCACACCGCACAGCCGCGGACTCGCCGCGCGTCGCCGTCGCCACGCGCTCGCCGCGCCGCCACAGCCGATGCCTCCATGTCGGTCGCGCACGCCCCGTCCGCCGCGGATGCCACCGCGTGCCACGGCCGCCCCTCGAACCTTGTGGCTCTGATACCAAATGTTGGCGCCGCCTCCTCGCCGCAACGCCCTTCTTCTACCTCTTGCCTCACGCAAGGAGAAACTCCACACGCACACGCACACATGCACCAAGAAAGAACACACATGCTTTGCCAAGAGGCTCCCTTGGTGATCACACGGTGGCTACATTGTTTTCCAGCCCTCTCGGCCTTTTTCTCATTGCTTGATATGCAACATATATACAAGGGGATGGCCTCACGCATGTGCTAACTAGCCGGCACGTTCGGCCACTAACTCCACGTACCGCACGCCCAGGTAACTACCCTGGAATCCCTCCCAGCTAACAACTTATCCATGCAGCCACTAACTAACCCGTGCATGCATTTGACTCGACTAAACACAATACTGTTGTAGTTTGCACGCACACTCGCCACGACCCGGCCACCACACGGCCACATGCATGGCTTATTGCCATCACTCACCCCTTAAGCCATGACATCGTCGTCGTCGGAGTTGTTGCAGCTCCCGTCGTCGATTCGTCACGACCGTGACCCAGCCCGCGGACCCGACCTAGCACAACGACGCTGGTTGCACTGTGCTCCGTCACGACTCCGGCGACACACGCCGAGCTCCTTCTCCACCGGCGACACACGCCTCGCGTCCCTCGACACCCCGCACGTCCCGCGCGCACCCGACGCGCCCGACCGCAACAATGCATCCCGCGCGTCCCGCGCGCACCCGGCGCGCCCGACAAGCCCGACCGCACCAGTCGCTCACCGCGCGCTGCCTACGCGTCCGCCATGGCAGCCGCCAGCGACAAACGCCGCAAGGATGTAGCCGAACTCGAGCACGAACTCGAGCACAACGGTGACATACGCCTCCTCCAACGTCAACCGCATGCTCGTACACGCGCCCGCGGTCCCGACGTGCCCGATGCGTCCAGTGCGCACCCATAACACGCACCGGTCGCGCCCGGCTCGCCACCGCGGCTTATTGCCCTGCACCGCTATGGCCTCAACCACAGCGCAACACCTCCATGCCGCCACGCCGCGCCACTGCAGCCTCTGCGCCACCACGCAGGTCCGCCGCGGCTTCGTGCCACGCGCCACCACGGTTGTCGCGCCGAGCCGCCGCGACCTCTGCGCCACCACGCAGGTCCTCCGCGACCTCCTCGTCTCCGCGACCACCATGCTCTTCGCACGCACGACATCACACCGCACAGCCGCGGACTCGCCGCGCGTCGCCGTCGCCACGCGCTCGCCGCGCCGCCATAGCTGATGCCTCCATGTCGGTCGCGCACGCCCCGTCCGCCGCGGACGCCACCGCGCGCCACGGCCGCCCCTCGAACCTTGTGGCTCTGATACCAAATGTTGGCGCCGCCTCCTCGCCGCAACGCCCTTCTTCTACCTCTTGCCTCACGCAAGGAGAAACTCCACACGCACACACACACATGCACCAAGAAAGAACACACATGCTTTGCCAAGAGGCTTCCTTGGTGATCACACGGTGGCTACATTGTTTTCCAGCCCTCTCGGCCTTTTTCTCATTGCTTGATATGCAACATATATACAAGGGGATGGCCTCACGCATGTGCTAACTAGCCGGCACGTTCGGCCACTAACTTCACGTACCGCACGCCCAGGTAACTACCCTGGAATCCCTCCCAGCTAACAACTTATCCATGCAGCCACTAACTAACCCGTGCATGCATTTGACTCGACTAAACACAATACTGCTGTAGTTTGCACGCACACTCGCCACGACCCGGCCACCACACGGCCACATGCATGTCGTGGATTTGTCACGTCAGATGTCCTAGTAAAAGGACTTAGTCATGAGGCCAGCGCATCTATGTAGTAGCTTGAGAGGGGTTGAGCGGAATCGAGAGACGCAACACAAGACAAAGATTTAGACAGCTTCGGGCCCCAGGAAACATCATCCGGAATAGCCCTACATGCTGTTTGTGGCTAGGTCTCATTATCATCATGAGAGAATTGCCGGTAAACCGGCTCTTCGTGTCTAGCCCTAGAGATTGTTTCTTCTTGCTTGTCTCTTCTCCCTCTTTGGGGAGCCCTGCCCTCCTTATATATGTTGAAGGGGCGGGTTTCATGTGGAGTCCTATTAGGATTAGGACTAGTCTATCCCTAATACAAACCGGATATAAGTCCAGGTCTTAACTCCTTGTAAGGTAAATATTCCTCATGCCTTTCCTCTTAAACCGGCCACCATTAACATAAACCGGCCTTCTGGGCCATGGGCCTTGTCATCCGTCCGCCGCTCGCCGGGTTACCAGTGTGTCATAATGTTTAAGCAGGTTGCTTGTAAACCGCCAGGTCAGGGCGGGTCGCCAGTAAATCGCCAAGTATCAGCGGGGTCTTCAAATAAACCGCCAAGTCCGGCCGGGTTATACTTCCGGCCGGTTTACGCCGCGGGGTATATCCCCGACATTAGTCCCCAGTTTAATTTGGATTTATCCATGTCAAACTGATCCTGTAAATAAATACAAGAACGAATTTGACAGATTATGCTCCGAGTTAAGAATTCTTGTAAACCGGCATCTGATCATCCTTAAGTCCTTGTCATTTCCTCCTTCTGAAAAATCCGAGTCAATAGACCAGCTTCATAATCAATTTGTTTGTAGAAGATATTTCGTACATAAAGAATCCATTTGAATCGGCCTTCAATGCTCTGATTTGACAAAAATATTGGTCTTCAAATATTCAACTGATATCCACCGGTTTGAAAATGTAGAACTTGCCGGTTTATCATTGTCAAAATTGCCGGTTTATAAATATTGATGGCACCGGGTCATATAATTGATCTTCCTGATTTGCTCAAAACTGATAAACTGAAAACGTTCCTCCTTTATATGCATAATACCTATAGCCCCCGAGTCTTAAGATGAGAACATAGTGATAACTTAAGACTTGCTCCAATAAGTGTTTTCAACCTTGAAGAAATCCGGTTTGTTCATCTCAATCATATAAACTGAATACTCCATATATGTAGCCCCCAAGTGCCGGGTTGTCATGCTTGCAGCAACCTGGGACTTGTAATTGCTTATAAAAACTTCAATCAGTGTAGCCCCCAAGGGCCGGGTCATTATGCAATAATGAGCAGGGACTTTGTAAATATAATCATGTAGATTTTAGCAGTGATGTGTAGCCCCCAAGGGCCGGCTTAGTAAGATAATACTGAACCGGGACTTGATATATACTTCAATGAAAATAACATCTTATAATGTAGCTTCCATCGTAGGGCTTGAACCCACGTCCACAAGGTTAAGAACTTTGTTCTTTACCAACTGAGCAATGAACCCTTTAATATAATGGATTAAGGCTTGTATACCTTGAATGTTTGACAGGAGCAATTGGTAACCCCCAAGGGCCGGCTCATTATGCTGTGATGAGTCGGGTCTTCAATAAGGCCAATAAAAAATGACTTTACATTAGCCCCCAAGTGTCATGGTGCATGCTTGCAGCGACATGAGACTTGCATGTAATCTCAATTTGAATAATGTAGCCCGCAAGTGCCGGGTCGTAAGCCTGCAACGACTCGAGACTATTCCTTCCATTGAGAATAAATCATATCCTTCGATAAAATAATAGCCATTGCGCTAAAGCGGTTTTGAAAACCTCAATAATACCGATTACTAATAACCATAATAAAAATCCAGCCATGTTGGCTATTCAAGATAATATAATCTGGTATGAAAACCTTATTCATTCAATATCATAATGAAAATCCAGCCAAGTTTGGCTATTTGAATAATATAACCCAATGATTTATAAGCGCATGATTCCAATGGCGCAATCCAAATATATACTGGCGACTTATAGTCCAAAGCCAGGCCGGGTTAACAAACACCGGATAATTTCTCATCATATACTGGCAACTTATCGTCTTAAAGCCAGGCCGGTTTAATAAACACCGGATAATTTATCATCATGCTGGCGACTTATAGTCGAAAGCCAGGCCGGGTTAATAAACGCTGGTGACTTATAATCACGCTTTATTCAACCTGTGACATTAAATCACATCATTGGTTGGCCAACTTTATTGTAGTAAAGGTGATAACCCCAATCTTGAGTACTGATAACTCCTTCCATATTGTGCCGGTTTATGACAAAACTGTGCCGGGTTGTGATAAACACCGGATTAACCATATATAATACTGGCGACTTGTAGTCAAACCAGACCGGGTTGATAATCTCCGGATTATGACTGATCATATACTGACAACTTGTAGTTGAAAGTCAAGCCAGGTTAATGAACGCCGGTTTATAAAAAACAGTATAAATCTCATCAAAGGAGAAAAAACTTAGCAAATAAAAGCAGATGAAAACTTGTAGTCGAGGCTTTTCACGGGCTGCCAGGCCCCAAATGCGAGGATTTTCATGGGCTGCCAGGCCGCTGAGTTAAACCGTTTTACAAAGCCTTTTAAGATGGTCCTCCGTCTTTAACCAATCGCCGGTCTATCATTGACAAGTTCAGGGTCATATGCGATTGACTTGTCAAGTTGGCGGGTCATACCAGGCTTACCTGGGCGGAGTGACTTACTTAATGAAGGCAGGTTAACCCGGGGTGCCTATGTTTGAGTTGTTCTTAACAACACTCTTTGGCCCCCATGTAATGGCATTGCGCTAGCCAAAAGGTGTAGCTCTGGTTTGTACACAACCAAGCCCCCAGTGACTTACTGTCGTGGCTTTTGAGCTAGCCAAGTGGTGTAGCTATGGTTTGAATACAACCAAGCCCCCAAGTGACTTTTCTTTCGTGGCCTTGAGCCAGCCAAGAGGTGTAGCGATGGTTCAAACATGACCAAGCCCCCAAGTGACTTTCTTTCGTGGCCTTGAGCCAGCCAAGAGGTGTAGCTATGGTTCAAACATGACCAAGCCCCCAAGTGACTTTCTTTCGTGGCCTTGAGCCGATCAAGAGGTGTAGCTATGGTTCAAATATGACCAAGCCCCCAAGTGATCAATAATATGATAAGCCAATAAGGCAGGATACCCATGTTTGAACCGTGCATCATGGCAGCAGGTCCTCTTCGGCAACTTTTAACTTTTTGCAAGAGATAAATTCTTCTTGAACTGGATGGTAAACCGGATTTGAGAGCTTCAAAGCTTTGTGGGAGACATCTTTCCCTTGAACCGGATTTTAAACCGGAATCTTCATTTTTTAGCCGGAAATTTTCTGACGGCCTTTAAACTCGAACTTGCGAGAAGTTAATTCTTTTTTGAACCGGAAATTCTTAAACCGGATTTGAGAGCTTCAGAGCTTTGCGGGAGACAGATTTCCCTTGAACCGGATTGTATACCGGAATCCTTTCTGATGACCCGGAACTTCTTCATTGAGCCGGGATTTTGTAACTGTCATATACTTTCTAAGCCGGAAATTGTCTGACAGCCTTTAAATTTTCATCAATATAACATGTAGCCTCTAGGACCGGGCTATTTTTCCCTCCATCGTCCTGGGGTTCTTAAATTTGCTGAAACTGGCAAGATTTGCTGAGTCGTGTCATTGTAGCCCCCGAGTCTCAAAGGTGACTCGAGGAGTTGGCTTCATACTCTCCATATTTGACCGTGATGTAAACCGGCATAACTTGTATATCATTGGTGTTGATAGCACGATGTGAATCCACAGAAGGTTGAGGTGACTACGGCAGATTATAAATGATCCCGTATGAGCCGTGTCAGCAAATCGGCCAATGGTTCCTTCCAACTGGCGATTTGATGTTAACCAAACTGTAACGACGGCGACTTGTGCGCCTGCCCATTGAGCCACCCAGTGCAGACGGCGGTTGATAGTATATGATAATTTGCTTCCATTTTGTTGAAAGAAAACCGGGCTACCCAAGCTGTGACTTGCTCATACTCAATAAACAGCTCATGCAGACAGGTGCGGCCCGGTATGTTGATGTAGACCAGGCCGCGAGAAACGGACGACAAAGATGACCGCCGCATCAGAGGCGGCACAGGTAGATGAGCCGGCTGCAGCATTGTAAGCCGGTGCGGGCGGGAGAGTTGGCCACGGGGGCGGACGGCTGAGTTGTTTGTGGTGTTGTAAACCGGCGCAGACAGGTGAGCGGCCGCGGTGTTGTTATTGTAGACTGAGCCACAGAGGCGACGGTTTACATACATATTTGTTGAACAATGCAGTATGGTTGGATGCTGGCGCTTAATAATATTGGTGCGAGCCTTATATCCGTGACATAACAATCATCTATTCAGTGAATAATTGTCCTGATATGTCAGGCCAGTAATTATCCACCGCAGAGTTGATGATCACCATGCTGAGCTGAAATCAATCACGTCCAAGTCGGACGGATGGGCCGGCCGCTGTGTTGCAAGCCAGCGCGGATGGGCGAGTCAATCGCAGGCGCGGTAAGCCATACGGACGGGTGAGTCAACCACGTCACGTTGATGTAAATTGGGCTTATGACACGACCATCGCTCTTGCATTGAACAATCGTCATGCATAAAAATATAGTAGGCCAGAATGACTGTTTTCAATAAATTAATCTGTATTGAAAAAATAGATAGGGCAAATAGCACCTCGTATTTTCGTCGCACAAACACGGATGCTGACGATCAAAGACATGGCAAATGTCTGATATAGCTCTTGACGTAAGCAGTAGCGGGAACAATTTATCCAAATAACCAGAGATATAGTGGCCTGCTGCAGAAGCCCCCTTTTTTTTGAATAGCGCTGGCAGCCTCGTGCAGTATATTCTTTTGGAATTGTTTTTGCGCAGCTGTTTAGCTGGCGCTTCTCCTCTTCCGTTGCCCTTATGACAGCCAACACAGATCGCTAGGACTCGTGCTCCTGTTCAATTAGCAGAGTGGTCTTCAAAGCAATCATGCATGCATGCACTTCCTTTCCACTTGAATGCTATAATGGAAACAGATTTGTACTTTGACCAGTATTGTTGTCGCTTGGTTGACCAAGTTCAACCAAGCGGCAATGATCGAAGCCCGATTTTAACGTCTCAAAACGCAGCCGTTCGGCGAGGATGGCTTGAAGCAGCTTGATACTAGGCGACAGGTAGCTCGCAGGTCAGCAGCGGGCACGGGGTCATGGACGCAGCACGGCGGTTTAGCGAGGACGGCCACGGGTTGGCGACTCTAAGGGCCATGCGTGCAGACGGCTCAAGGCAACCACGGCGGAGACCGGTGCCGGCAACGGCAGAGGCGGCGGCCTTGACGGTGGCTCAGAAGAAGCAAAGCACGCCGGCGGCTCAGAGAAAGCGGGGGCGCGGGGCGCGACCCGGTCGGGTGCAGTGATTTGTGACAAAAAACCGGAGAGCAAGCCTTCCAACAGAGTGAGTCAACGGATCAGGAGGCGGCAAAGGCGGAGTGGCGGCTCAGGGCGATGTGGCGCATCCGCGTGTAGGTGACATGCCGGTGGTGGTGGCTCGTGAGAAGACTTTTGGGCGAGGCGCAGGCCGAGGCCACCTTGGCGCGGCCGTTGCAGCGAGCGGCTCACGGCAGAGGCGAAGGCGAGTCAACACAGTTGAGCCTGAGTCCGTGGAGACGTCCGCTTCCGGGTCATAGCTGGATCAATTGGCTCTCGTCCGTGTCTCCTCCTGGTCGTTTGAGTTCCACGTCGATGTCGTGTGATGACTTGACTTTATCTTGATTTTTTAAGAAGCGGTTTAGGTCTTCACGCCAGGACGTGGTAGCTGGCGGCGACTTGCAATTTGACCACTTGCCAGGCGCACAGTACGCTCCAAAAATTACTGGATAACTCGCTCCCGGGTCGTGGCTGTTTCCTTTGGTAATTGAAAAACTGAACCAGTACTACTAGTAGCCTCACGTGAGAAAGTAGTAGTCCTGCAATACTTGATTCGGTTGATTGATGGCTTGATGCGACACAGCAGCAGCAGTGAAACCTTTGTAATATGCCGTGAGTAATAGCCGTAGAGATCAATTGAAAATCGCCTAATAGTAGCTTTGGCTTCCTCGGGACTTGAAGACAGTACGTGTGGGAACAGCGGCTCAGCGGGGCACTTCTGGTCAATCTCCACGTACGGGTTGAATCAGTAGTAGTCCTTGTCGGTCTTGGCTTCCCTTATCCATCTGGCTTCGGTTCGCCAAGCCGCGCTGGCAGCGCACAGTATGCCAACCCCTAGCTTCTCAAATCTCGTATATTGCCAATTCACACTGGCTAATCTGAAACTGATGCAGATCCTTCTGAACGGGAATTTCCTCCTCCCGCAAATTACGAACTTCTCAACCCTGGGGAGAGATCCCTCCAAGAACTCAACACCACCGTGTGCGGCCCCACGGTGGGCGCCAACTGTCGTGGATTTGGTACGTCAGATGTCCTAGTAAAAGGACTTAGTCGTGAGGCCAGCGCATCTATGTAGTAGCTTGAGAGGGGTTGTGCGGAATCGAGAAACGCAACACAAGACAAAGATTTAGACAGCTTCGGGCCCCAGGAAACATCATCCGGAATAGCCCTACATGCTGTTTGTGGCTAGGTCTCACTATCATCACGAGAGAATCGCCGGTAAACCGGCTCTTTGAGTCTAGCCCTATAATTGTTTCTTCTTGCTTGTCTCTTCTCCCTCTTTGGGGAGACCTGCCCCTCCTTATATGTGTTGAAGGGGCGGGTTTCACGTGGAGTCCTATTAGGATTAGGACTAGTCTATCTCTAATACAAACCGGATACAAGTCCAGGTCTTAACTCCTTGAAAGGTAAATATTCCTCATGCCTTTCCTCTTAAACCGGCCCACCATTAACATAAACCGGCCTTCTGGGCATTGGGCATTGTCATCCGTCCGCCGCCCACCGGGTTACCAGTGTGTCATAATGTTTAAGCAGGTTGCTTGTAAACCGCCAGGTCAGGGCGGGTCGCTAGTAAATAGCCAAGTGTCAGCGGGGTCTTCAAATAAACCGCCAAGTCCGGCCGGGTTATACTTCCGTCCGGTTTACGCCGCGGGGTATATCCCCGACACCCTCCGTGGAGTCCTCTTCATCGCGTCAACGACATAGGCCTCATCGTCTCGTTGAGCATGAGACAGATAAGTCCCTTTTATAATTAAACTGCACACTTCACTCCTTTGCGAGTTTGCATCTTTTGAGAATCACTCGGAAGGTTCTCCTCATCTTTACCCGAGTCCGACTCGATGAATGACAAATTATCCATTCAAAACTATATTTCTCATATTCCGACATGTTCGTTGTCGAAGCCTGTAGTAAGCTCGGGGGCTATGCCGCACTCAGGGGTTGCAGCTCATTCGGAATGACACTCTCCTGAGTGGTCGAGTACTTCATCAGCAGTCAGATCCCTCACTTCAACAAGTGCATTCGATCCACCACTTTGACACGTTACATAATCACTCAGACACTTTGCGCGCAATGTTCGTTCCTACTTAGACTCAGTTGTCGCGCCGGTCTAGTTGCGTCACAACCACACTACACCGACCTCGTCGCTCCATCAGCTTCAAAAGCATCTGGCTAACTCCTTCGAGGACCATTTTTGCCACTTGGCCACCCCGCGCGTCATCACTCGGCCACCCCACGCATCACCACTTGGCCGGACACATAGTCCTTCACTCGACCACCTCACACATCATCACTCGGCCGCCACGCGTGTCACCACTCGGTTGTACACATCCTCGCCCCTCGGCCGCCCCGACGTCGCCACTCGGTTGTGCGCGTCTTCACCACTCGGCCGCCCCGCACGTCATCCCTCGGTTGTACACATCCTCGTCCCTCGACCGCCCCGCGCGTCACCATCAGTTGAACATGTCTTCACCACTACACCCCCAACACGGGAGCGACTAAGTTACTTATATGAATAAACCTTATATTGCACTCTATAGCGAGCTTAGCTCTTTCGAACATCACTCGGGGGCTACGCACATCCGAGGACTATGCCACCCTCAGGGGTTATGCCCATTTGATCAACCTGATGATCACGCCAGGAATATTTTTCTGGCCATACATGATCGGTCCGCCGAAGATCTATAAGGGTAGCACTGCCAACTCGGTCGGCACTCAGCTCGTTCCACGCGTGGCCACTCCGCGGGATGCGTCTACATCACTCGGACGCTCCGCGTGTCGCCACTCGGCCGGATGCGTCTTCATCACTCGGACGCCCTGCGCGCCGCCACTCCGCCGGATGCGACTACATCACTCGGACGCACCGTGCGTCGCCAGTCCATAGGACGCATCTTCATCACTTGGACGCCCCGCGTGTCGCCACTCCGCAGAATGTGTCTTCATCAATCGGACGCCCCGCGCGTCGCCACTCCGCAGGATGCGTCTACATCACTCGGACGCCTCGCGCGTCGCCGCTCCGCAGGGGGCGTCTACATCACTCGGACGCCCCGTGCGTCGCCGCTCCACTGGATGCGTCTTCATCACTCGGACGCTGTTGGGGATATTACCACTGGAAGTAAACCGGCCAGGAGAGGCCGGGTTAACCCCATAGTAGTTCATTATTTCTGAAGCCCATGAAGACAAAGACGGTGACGCTTTATGAATGCCTAGGGCCCAAAGCCGATTTAAGGCCTGTAGAAATAAATCGACATTGATATGTAAACTTGTGTTGTAAGATAGAAAGAGCAGAGACCGAGCCAGACACGTTTATGAGCCGGCCTCGGGATTCTGTAAACCGACGGGCGTCAACCCATGTATATAAGGGGACGACCCGGCGGCGGTTTAGAACAACAGACAAGAACTCGAGACCCAGGCAAAGCGTCTTCGCTCCCTGGTCATCGAAACCCTAGCAATTCCACAACAACTGGATTAGGCTTTTACCTTCACCGCAAGGGGCCGAACCACTATAAACTCTCTGCGTCCCTTGTCCGCTTTAACCCCTTTAAGCTAACCCGCGCGGTGGCTCCATGACTAAGTCCTTTCCTTAGGACATCTGCCGTGACAAAACCACGACAGTTGGCGCCCACCGTGGGGCTATCGCATGATGGTTTCGAGTTCTTAGAGGGCAGCTTCGAAGGACTCAAGGGCTATGGTGTGGGCCGGATGACCAAGAGTCATCGCGGCAAGCTCTACATCGACGATGCAGGCTGGGGCCCCGAGGCCGGCTCAATCGAGTATGGGTACCGGGTCCCCTTCGGTGGTATACACGTTTTCATTGGCAAAATAGGCGAACCGGGCCCTGAGCCGGACATCTGCACCGACCTCGTCGAAACGGCTTAGCGTGCGAGATCTGTCTGGGTTAAGCCTGTCATGAAGCATGCCTTCGTGGGAGTCATCCACGGAGGGGAATGTGAGGATAGATCAGAATCTGGTGGTGAAACCGTCGTTTATTCCGGCGACGAATCATCGACCGGAGAGACCGAGTCGTTGTATCAGTTGCAAGATGGCTGGATTGGGGGCTGTTCCGATGGCGACAGTATTTCAGACCCCTTTGATCTGCCAAACCGGGTTGCGATCTTCATGGCCGGTACACAACCAGTGCTCCACTCTTCGATCGCAGCAGCGATGATTTCCGGATCAACAACAGCGACAGCGGCCGGGGCAGGAGGCCTTGTGCGACCGCCGGCTCAGGTTCTATCTGATTTATTTGACGCTTTGGCAACGTTAATGGCGGAGGTTAACCCGGCGGATCAAGATGCACATAATGCGGAAATCGCGAAGGTGAAGGATCAGATCACCCAGGCCAAAGCCGACTTGGCAGCTGAGGATACCAGGATGGCTGCGGAACGGGCCGCGTTGGATGCACATGCTTACCGGCTTATGCTGGATCAGAGTGCGTCAAATGATGTCCTGAAGAGGAGGTACCGATCTCACCTGCCGCCGGTTTATGAAGCTACGAACCTCTTTAATACCCCAGGAGCAGGGACCAGTAATCTGCCGGTGGTAAACCGGGCAGAGGCACCTCGAGCGGGGGCGCCGGTTCAGCCACGTTTGGTGGATCCGCCTCACCAGAACAACATTGTGACACAGCATGTCCCAACACCACCGGGTCATTACTCTAACCCGATGGACAACATTGTCGCTGCCGCTTCATGGCTGGCGGCCCTCCCGATCGAAGGCGAGTCTCCGGTCGCAGTCGAGACGCGGCGGGCTAGGGAGCTTCTTTAGAGAGCTTTGGTTCAGCAGCAGGCTTATTCATATAGTCGCTAAAGGATCCATTCTACTCCTCGCCCAAGCCGGAGCTACAGCAGGCGTATTGATGAGCCGACTGTGTCAAGCAATGCGCGAAACCGTGATCCGCCCCGTGGTCATAACCCGATGGGTGGTGGCGGTGATGCTCAGGATGTGGTGGATCGCGCTAGAGCTCGTCGGGAGGCCGAGTTAGCAGCGCAGCATGAGGCCCGCCAGCTTACTCCGGTTCGTCCAACCACGTCAGTGGAACCAGGAGTTACTTCTAGCTCTTTGGGAGTACCGTGTCTCGTCCCAGCGCTGCGCAACGTGCGTTTGCCCAAGGATTTCAAAGGCCCGCGCAAGGTGCCGAATTACACCGCCGATTTATCCCCCGAGACATGGGTTGAAAGCTATGAGATGTCCATGGAGATGCTGGATGTGGACGATGCGGCGTGTGCTAAATACTTCACCCTGATGCTAGAGGGGACAGCCCGCACTTGGCTGAAAAGCTTACCGGCTAATTCTATTAGGTCATGGGCCGAATTGAGAGCCCGGTTTATCGAGAAATTCAAGGATACATGGAAGCAGCCCATGTCAATTGTGGACTTAGCTGCCTGTGTCCAGGAGGAAGGGGAGTCAACAACCCGTTGGGTGCGCCGGGTTTCGGAGATTTTGCATTCATCGGACCGCATCAACGCTGATACCGCAGTTTTAACATTGGAAGGCAATTGCCGGTTTGAACCCCTGAAGTTGAAGTTGGGACGGCTCAAAAGTCATTGTAATGACATGGGAACACTTATGGCAGCTCTGGTAAAATATGCCGACTCTGATAGTACCAAGGACCCCGAGTCTAACGATGATAAGACAGGGAAGGGAAAGAGGAGCGGCAATGCCAAGGGGCAGCAGCATAACCCGGCGGGTCATGGAAACGTCGGCAAGCGTAAAGCGGACCACAGCTTAGATTTCATAGCGAATACCAACACACATGACAAAGTCCAACGGCGTAAGGGTAAACCACCCCAGCGTGGTGGAGGGCCAAGTCCTAACCCGGACCGCCTGTCTTATCTGTTAAACCAGCCTTGCCCAAAACACGGAACGAAGGAGACACCGTCCACGCACCTCTGGAAGGATTGTTATATCATGCAGGAATTCAAAAATTCTGATCTCTTTTGGTATGATCATGGACCGGGTGGCGGTTCAGGCCCCGGATGTCATGGGCCGGGTTATGGTGGAGGCAATTCCGGTTCAGGCTTCCACGGTAATCAGGGTGGACATAACAATCAAGGCAATCAGGGCAACCAAGGTGGTTATAATCATCAGGGCAATCGGCAGCAACAGCAGCAGTCGGGTTATCAGAGCAACCCAAAGCAGTTGAATAGTGGGCAGTATCATGTCTTCACCACTAGTTTGTGCAAGCGCGATCAGAAGCTTCATAAGAGGGTAGTGAACTCCGTTGAACCGGCGGTGCCCCGTTACTTGCGCTGGTCTGAGCAGCCGATCGTGTGGAGTAGAGAGGATCATCCACCCCGGGTTGACAATCCGGGTCATCTGGCATTGGTGGTGGCGCCTCAGGTGGGAGGTTATAAGTTCACTAAGGTACTCATGGATGGCGGGAGTAGTATCAATATCCTTTATTACGAAACTTTCCGTCGCATGGGGTTAACAGATAAAAATCTTAAACCGTCCAATACGGTGTTCCATGGTGTGGTGCCTGGTAAATCGGCATATCCTGTTGGTAAAATAGCTCCGGAGGTGTCTTTCGGAGATGAGCATGACTCGAGATCAGGAACATTGACCTTCAAAGTCATGAAAATCAAAAGCCCGTATCATGCCCAGTTTGGACGGCCAGCTTATGCTAAGTTTATGGCATGGCCTTGTTATGTTTATCTGCAGCTCAAGATGCCGGGTCACAAGGGAACTATAACTGTGCATGGGAGCCGCAAGATCGCTTTGGAGTGTGAAGAAGGTGATGTGGCATATGTTGAGTCGGTTTGTGCAATGGAAGAGTTGAAGTTCTACAAGGACAATGTTGATCCGGCGGATATGACTTCTTTGAAAAAGCCGACTACAGAGCATGAACCGACTTTGATGTTTAAATCGGCTGATGAGACTGACCTTGTTGATTTTGTTCCTGGCGATTCATCCAAGCAGTTTAGCATCAGCGTTAACTTGGATCCGAAATAGGAAAGCGCGCTCATCGAGTTCATCCGTGAGAATCGGGACATCTTTGCGTGGAAGCCTTCTGACATGCCAGGTGTACCGAGATAACTCGCTGAGCACACTCTCAATGTTGATCCCAAGTATAAACCGGTCAAGCAATTTCTCCGCCGGTTCAATGAAGAAAGACGCAAGGCTATTGGAGAAGAAGTTGCCAGGATTTTGGCGGCTGGGTTTATCGTCGAAGTGTTTCATCCTGAGTGGTTGGCTAATCCGGTGCTAGTACTTAAGAAGATTGGCACTTGGCGTATGTGTGTGGACTATACAGATCTCAACAAGGCTTGCCCAGCAGATCCTTTTGCTCTCCCGCGTATTGATCAAATCATTGATGCTACGGCGGGTTACGAGCGTTTGAGCTTTCTGGAAGCATATTCTGGTTATCATCAGATCAAAATGGCAGTTAAGGACCAGGAGAAGACAACCTTCATAACTCCTTTTGGAGCCTTCTGTTATGTGTCTATGCCCTTCGGGCTCAAGAGTGCCCAGGCGACTTATCAGCGGTGTGTGCAGAATTATCTTCATGATCAGATTGGCTGCAATGTTCATGCTTATGTGGATGATATTGTGGTAAAATCTAGACAGAGGGAGACATTGATAGATGACTTGAAAGAGACCTTTGATAACCAGGGCGAGTAACCAGAGGATGAAACTTTGGCCAGCCAGATAATCGGCGATCCAAGTCCATGACTATTATCAATGGAGAGTTACATCATTGTAGTGTGACAGGGGCGTTTCAACGCTGTGTGTCTCCTGAAGAAGGCTGTGAAATTTTGCGGGAGAGCCACGAAGGAGATTGTGGTCACCACGCCGGTTCAAAGTCTCTAGTGGCCAAGGCATTTCGTCATGGTTTTTATTGGTTAACAGCTCATGCTGATGCCGAGGACTTGGTCAAAAGGTGTGATGGTTGTCAAAAATTCTCACGACGTGCTCATGTACCGGCTCAAGAATTGAGGATGATTCCAATCACTTGGCCGTTTGCAACTTGGGGGCTGGATATGGTTGGGCCCTTTAAGAGATCCAAGGACAAGAAGACCCACCTTTTGGTGGCGGTTGATAAGTTCACGAAGTGCGTGGAGGCAGAGCCAGTCAGTAAGTGTGATGCAGCTACGGCGGTTCAATTCATCAAAAAGGTGATCTTCCGGTTTGGCTTTCCACACAACATTATAACAGACAATGGTACCAATCTGTCAAAGGGTGCCATGAAGGAGTTCTGTCAACGTGAGCACATCCGGCTTGACGTATCATCAGTGGCTCACCCCCAGTCCAATGGTCAAGCGGAGAGGGCCAATCAAGAGATCTTGAGAGGCATCAAACCCCGGCTTATGGTTCCTTTGCAATGGACGCCGGGTTGTTTGGTTGAAGAGTTACCTTCTGTGTTATGGAGCATCAATACCATACCCAACAGATTGACAGGGTACACACCGTTCTTCATGGTTTATGGAGCGGAAGCGGTTCTTCCTAGTGATATCCGTTATAACTCACCCAGTGTAGCGGCATATGTCGAAGCTGACAATGAGAAGGCATGGCAGGAAGCTCTTGACCTGTTAGATGAGGAGCGTGACATGGCAGCAGCCCGTTCGGCGATTTATCAGCAAGATCTGCATCGTTATCACAGCCGCCGGGTTAGAACCAGAACCTTTCAAGAAGGCGATTTGGTGCTTCGACTCATCCAGGATCAGACGGATATGCACAAGCTATCCCCCCTTGGGAAGGACCCTTTGTGGTCAGCAAGAATCTGCACAACGGGTCATACTACCTAATCGATGTTCGAGAGCGCAAAGCCTCACGTAAATCGGAGGAGGAGACCAACCGGCCGTGGAATATTGCTCATCTTCGGCCCTACTATACTTGAGCCATAGGCTCTGCTTATGTACATATTATGACAATGTATATATTATGATCAATATAATAAATCGGAACCTCAGCTAAAGCGGGGTATCTGTTGTTTTTCTTACATCATGTGTGGTTACATGGAGCTTCTGTTTATAACGCGGCGTCCGGTTTACCCCTTGATTCAGCTTATCAAAGCTTTATACAATATCACTTGGGGGCTTGGTCGTATCCGAACCATAGCTACACCTCTTGATCGGCGCAATGCCACAACATCACTTGGGGGCTTGGTCGTATCTGAACCATGGTCACAGCTCTTGATCGGCTCAAAGCCAAATCAGTCCGGGGCTAAAGAGAGTGTTATAAAAGAACAACTCAAACATGGGCACCCACTGAGCACAGCTCAAAATGTTACTTGGGGATTCTTTGCTGTCGAAATGAACAAAGAATCTACACTTGTAATAGGCTATCAAGCCGTGGCTTGGAAGCCTGATGTATACACCTAAAACCCCGGGTTAGCCTGCCTCTTTAAGTAAGTCACTCCGCCCAGGTAAACCTGGTATGACCCATCGAACTTTGACAAGTTACTCTAATAAGACCCTGAACTTGTCAAGTTAAAATGATGTTTGGTTAAGGATTGAGGACCATCTTAAAAGGCTTTGCAAAAATAGTTTAACTCAATGGCCTGGCAGCCCGTGAAAAGCCTCGACTACAAGGGTTTTTATTCGCTTTTTGCTAAGTTTTTCTCTCTTTTGACAAGATTTGTGATGTTTTTAAACCGGTGTTCATCAACCCGGTTAGGCTGTCAACTCAAAGTTGTTAGTACATGATCAAGTTATAATCCGGAGACTATCAGCCCGGTCTGGTTTCGACTAAAAGTCACCAGTATTGAACAAACCGGTGTTTATCACAACCCGGAACGGTTTTATTGAAAACCGGCATCATATAACAGGAGTTACTAATGCTCCGGATTAGGGTTATTACCCTCACTACAAAGTTGGTCATCCAACATTATGACTCAAGGTCACAGGTATCACGTATTTCTATAATTGGTTATATTTTTATAACTTTGGCTATAAACCTTGGTCATATATATATATATTTGGGCATTATGACCCGCCCGGTGGTAAACCGCCAGGGCGCTTTAAGCTTTTTATCTGTAGGGATAGCTTGAGTAAATTGATATGGATTATGAACATCATATCTTAAGCATGGCGGATTAGCAAGCATCAGTTGCAGATAAATATGCACGAGGGCATAACAGACAAAGTGTTTTAACTAGCTTATTACAAGGCGTTTCAGTGCCCAAAAGGATAACTGTTTTCTCAAATACGTGTTGCAGCACGTGGAAGACTAAACCGGCCTCCGGATTATGTTTGGTGACCAGCTTGACCTGACGGCTCCGGGTCAACCTGCACCGGTCCATCCTCTTCGTCTCTCCCCAGCGGCAGGAAGTCAATAGTTGTCCAGTCGATCCCAGTTAAAGCCATAGCTTCGTCGCTCATAAGGGTGGACGGTTCAATATCAGGGGCATAAGTGTGCTTACGGATTGGAGGGATCAGGTTTTTAGCCTCAGGAGTCGGTGCAGCAACCCGTTTGTTATTGGTGTCATAACTCGCTTGGTAAAATGACAGATCAGCTTCTTCAGCAAGTTGACAAGCAGTGGACGAACTTCCCGGTTTATGGCGCAGAGATCATCAGTGCAAAATTCTGATCCGTCTGCTTTTAAGCTTGGGTAGCCTTTAATGATGTCTGCCGGATCAAGATCAGGCACCCATGCCTTTGCCCGGGTTAGTTCAGTCAAAGCGCCAGTCCTTGCAGCAGATCTCTTTAGCTCTTCTACCCGGGCAGGCAACATTGATAGCCTGGCTAAGGTATCCTTGATTAACGTCAGGGGCGGCTTATTGTGAGAAGTGGTGCAAATCATTCGTTGCGCGTCGGTATATAATTGCTCTATCAGCGTGTAGGCGGCCTTCCGCTTCTTCTGCACATCAGAGCCCAGATGACTAATGCGAGTTCCTGCATCATTACAAATGTCAGTAAACCGGCAACACATGGGAAGATATGTTGAAAGTATAAAGCAAGGATGCTTACCGAACACAGCAACAGTCATGGCATGTATCTGCCGCTTTATGCCAGTCAGTTCATCTACCACCGGTTTAAAAGCTGCTTCTGCGTCCTCGGCTCTTTTCTGCAAAGCGGATTTTTCCCTGTTCCAATCCGCACGCTCTTTGTTGAAATCCTCCTTTAGCTTTTCCATAGCGGCTAAAGCGCTAGTCATTTCATCCTTTGCCTTGGAGGTTTCAGCTTGCTGGGATTTGATGTTCTCTTTGCAGATCAGCGGTTTGAGCTTCCTTTTTGCTCAGTTCAGCCTATAACAGATACAAGTATAATGAGTTGATGCTACATGATTGAAGTACCAAGCACATAACAAGTTATGCACTTGATACTTGGGGGCTAATGCATTTTTGCTTGTTCTCGGAAATTTCTACAAAGTCCCAGGCATAATACAAGTATTACTCTTGGCACTTGGGGGCTAATGTATGTTTGCTCCAAGTTCTGATCTGGGCAATCTTTTAAAAGTCCCGGTTCATCTTTATAAAATTAAACTGGCCCTTGGGGGCTACACCAGTGAAAAAAGATGCAGTGTTGCAAACATAAAGTTATTACTAAGTCCCGGTTCAGATTGGTATCATAAACCGTCACTTGGTTGCTACTGGAGTTGATAAGTTGCAATTGGACGTAAGAGAGAAACAGTTATGTAGTTACCTCATATCGCTCCTTCATCAAGTTTACCAAACCAGCTTCATAGTCACGGCTGGTATACAGACGGTTCAAGAAGCCAGAGTGAATGTCTTGAGCATTCAGATGGGCGTAGCTTGATAAATCGGCATTCCATTTGCCTTTGCCAATAGCAGAGAGCTCGTCCTTGGCAGTATGCTTTGACAAAGCGACATGATTGCCAGGAGTGGTGTGGCCAGTGCTAGTAATCATAATATCATCATCTTTGTCATCAGCAGCCTTTACTGGAGTTGGCGGTTTGTTAGTATCTTTAACTGGACTGACCGGTTTGTCATCAGTTCGGACAAGGCTGGTTGGCTGGTCAGCAGGGCTTGTGGTGTCAACTTCCACCTGTTCAGCAAGGAAGTCATGGTCTTGAGGCGGTGGGTCATTAAGCATGGCGTCAGCATCGGTCTCTTCAGGATCTGGAGTCTTTTCTGGTTCAACAGCCATGCTATCATCAGCCGGTTTATTCTAAAGAGCCTTCTTGCTGGGTCTGGGCTTGGCGCTGAGAAAAATAAACATGAGGATCAGTACAGAATATAAAAATAACAGATCAAGGATAAAAACAAGTGTATAGCTCACCCAAGAACTGTTTTGAGGGGTGGAAGCTTTGTGGCCGACGACTCGCCAGAAGATGAGTGGGAAGTACCCTGATAATTTGAATCAGATGGGTTAAGAGGCTGGCGGAAACAACCCGCTTTGGGGCATGAAGTGTCAAGGGGATAAGAGACCTCTGATCGGGGTTTCCGAACCGGAGTGTTCGGTAAACCAGCGGAGGTAACTACGTGGCCGCTGTGCCGGGTTGTTCGGCGAGCCTCGTGCTGCTGCGTCTTCGAAAGAAAGTTTGGGCCCAAGTAAGTAAGGGGGTGAGAAAATTTTACTTTCCGGTTTGCTCGATGGATTTTTGATGTTGGCAGAGGATCTGAATCGGAGGAAAGAATGATTACCTCTACATCATCAGCATGACTGCCTTCAGCGTCGTTCTGATAATAATCATTGTCAATGAGGTGTACGAAAAATGAACCAAGAGAGTCAAGTTCTACCTCTGATTCCGGGTTACCCACATCGTCATCAGCATTTGGCTCGGAGGATGCAGTGGTCCTTTTCTTAGCAGGTTTTTTAACAACCTTGGTCTTTGGGCGAACTGGCTTGGCCGGTTTGTCTTGCGGTTTTGCTGGTTTATCTTGTGGTTTTTATTCCAGAACGGATCATCACCCTGTCAAAATCAGGCAACCTTTCAGAGAATATTTTGAAAGAAGTAACTTACGATAATGAGTTTATATAATTCTTACAGATGGCGGTTTGTTGAAGGTATAGAAAGGACTTAGTCCGGTTTGGCTGCAGACGGCCTCCGGTTCATTCAACATTTTCTTGACAGCCTCTGTTAGTTGAATATTAATGTGCCGTTGAGGGTCGGCCAAACTCCTTGTGTACTCACACATCAAGCCGGGGCGCCGACTTAAGGGTAGGATGCTCCAGCCGGTCCAGCAACGAGCAAAATCAACACCTGTTAAACCGTTTGCAATAAAGGCTCTAAGCTTCGACAGCTGTGGGGCATAGATGGCCCTTTCCTTTGGTGTTAACCTCTGAGGAAAAGGATGCGTATTGCTAAGGTGTTCAGGGCGGTAACCCGGCAGGGGGTTTTCATCAGTTGGAGATGTATCCTTGCAATAAAACCAGGTCTGGTTCCACTCTTTGGGGTGACTCTGGAGCTTGGGATGAGGGAAGTGACTTCCTTCCTTTTCTGAACCGCCATTCCGCCCAATTCAGTATTGGGTCCATCTGTGAACTCTGTGCGACGGTTTAAGTGAAAGAAATCCCTAAACAGTTCAACTGTAGGTTTCTCTTGCAGATAAGCTTCACAGAAGACTTGGAAGTGGCAGATGTTGGTTACAGAATTTGGACTGATGTCCTGAGGGCGGAGTTGAAAACTAGCCAGCACATCTTGGAAGAATTTAGAACCGGGAGGGCTAAAGCCTCGGCCCAGATGGTCAACAAAAATGACTACCTCTCCGTCCTTGGGTGTAGGAGGATTTTCCGGGCCAGGGGCGCTCCAGTGGATGACATCTTTCTTGGCCAAAGCGCTCATTGTGACGCATCAGTTTAACTGATCTTCCGTGACCCGGGAAGGAACCCAGTTGCATTCATAGACTTGCTTGGCCATTGCAATGAGAAGCTGAAATATGATTATTGCCGGTTTAAGATTCATACTGGACAACTATAAAGCGATACAAGGATTTATGCATATTGTGAAAATGGGGTTTGTTATTGGTAAAACGGAGTCTGACAATGGAGACCGTACAATGACAAAGGCATTGGCGGTTCAACAGGGGACTAATGGTATTTTACTGTTGGAGATCGTTGCAGAAATTAAAATTTTCCTACGCATCACCAAGAACAATCTATGGAGTTTTCTAGCAACGAGAGGGAAAAGAGTGCATCTACATACCCTTCTAGATCGCGAGCGGAAGCGTTCAAGTGAACGGGGTTGATGGAGTCGTACTCGTCGTGATATAAATCACTGATGACCGAGCGCCGAACGGACGGCACCTCCGCGTTCAACACACGTACGGTTGGGGAAGACGTCTCCTCCTTCTTGATCCAGCTAGGGGAGGGAGAGGTTGATGGAGATCCAGCAGCACGACAGCGTGGTGGTGGAAGCAGCGGGGATCTCGGCAGGGCTTCGCCAAGCTCAGCGAGAGCGAGAGGTGTCACGGGAGGGAGAGGGAGGCGCCAGGGGCTTGGGTACGGCTGCCCTCCCTCCCCCCCTCTATATATAGGGCCCATTGGGGGGGCGCCGGCCCTAGGAGATCCATCTCCAACGGGGGCGGTGGCCAAGGGGGTGGCTTGGCCCCCAAGCCAAGTGGGGCTCCCCCCACCCCTAGGGTTTCCAACCCTAGGCGTAGGGGGAGGCCCAAAGGGGGCGCACCAGCCCACCAGGGGCTGGTTCCCTCCCACTTCATGTTGGGGAACGTAGCAATAATTCAAAATTTTCTACGTATCACCAAGATCAATCTATGGAGTCATCTAGCAACGAGGAGAGGCGAGTGCATCTACATACCCTTGTAGATCGCGAGCGGAAGCGTTCAAGAGAACGGGGTTGATGGAGTCGTACTCGTCGTGATCCAAATCACCGATGATCCTAGCACCGAACGGACGGCACCTCCGCGTTCAACACACGTACGGAGCAGCGACGTCTCCTCCTTATTGATCCAGCAAGGGGGGAGGAGAGGTTGATGGAGATCCAGCAGCACGACGGCGTGGTGGTGGAAGTAGCAGGATCCCGGCAGGACTTCGCCAAGCGCAAGCGGGGAGGAAGAGGTGTCACGGGAGGGAGGGAGGCGCCAAGGCTTGGGGTGCTGCTCCCATGCGCCTCCCCACTGTATATAGGGGTGGAGGGGCTGGTTTCTTGCCCTCCAAGTCCATTGGGGCATTGGCAAAGGTGGGGGAAAGAAATCCCATCATATCCCTTCCCCACCGATTGTTATCCCCCTTTTTAGGGATCTTGATCTTATCCCTTCGGGATATGATCTTATTCTTTCTAAGGTGGGATCTTGGTGCGCCTTAACCAGGGGTGTGGGGCCTTGCCCTCACTACCCACGTTCATGTGGGCCCCCATGCAGGTGGGCCCCACTTCGGAACCTTCTAGAACCTTCCCGGTACAATACCGAAAAATAACGAACATTTTCCGGTGGCCAAAATAGGACTTCCCGTATATAAATCTTTACCTCCGGACCATTCCGGAACTCCTCGTGACGTCCGGGATCTCATCCAGGACTCTGAACAACTTTCGGTTAACCGCATACTAATATCTCTACAACCCTAGCGTCACCGAACCGTAAGTGTGTAGACCCTACGGGTTCGGGAGACATGCAGACATGACCAACAGCGGGATCTGGATACCCATGTTGGCTCCCACATGTTCTACGATGATCTCATCGGATGAACCACGATGTCGAGGATTCAATCAATCCCGTATACAATTCCCTTTGTCAATCGGTACGTTCCTTGCCCGAGATTCGATCGTCGGTATCCCAATACCTTGTTCAATCTCGTTACCGGCAAGTCACTTTACTCGTACCGTAATGCATGATCCCGTGACCAAACACTTGGTCACATTGAGCTCATTATGATGATGCATTACCGAGTGGGCCCAGAGATACGTCTCCGTCATACGGAGTGACAAATCCCAGTCTCGATTCGTGCCAACCCAACAGACACTTTCGGAGATACCCGTAGTGCACCTTTATAGCCACCCAGTTACGTTGTGACGTTTGGCACACCCAAAGCACTCCTATGGTATCCGGGAGTTGCACAATCTCATGGTCTAAGGAAATGATACTTGACATTTGGAAAAGCTCTAGCAAACGAACTACACGATCTTGTGCTATGCTTAGGATTGGGTCTTGTCCATCACATCATTCTCCTAATGATGTGATCCCGTTATCAATGACATCCAATGTCCATAGTCAGGAAACCACGACTATCTGTTGATCAACGAGCTAGTCAACTAGAGGCTCACTAGGGACATGTTGTGGTCTATGTATTCACACATGTATTACGGTTTCCAGTTAATACAATTATAGCATGAACAATAGACAATTATCATGAACAAATAAATACAATAATAACCATTTTATTATTGCCTCTAGGGCATATTTCCAACAGTCTCCCACTTGCACTAGAGTCAATAATCTAGTTCACATCGCCATGTGATTAACACTCAAAGTTCACATCGCCATGTGACTAATACCCAAGAGTTTACTAGAGTCAATAATCTAGTCCACATCACCATGTGATTAACACTCAATGAGTTCTAGGGTTTGATCATGTTATGCTTACGAGAGAGGTTTTAGTCAACGGGTCTGCAACATTCAGATCCGTGTGTGCTTTACAAATCTCTATGTCATATTGTAGATGTAGCTACCACGCGCCACTTGGAACTATTACAAATAACTGCTCTACTATACGAATCAGGTTTACTACTCAGAGTCATCCGGATTAGTGTCAAAGTTTGCATCGACTGAACCCCTTACGACGAACTCTTTTACCACCTCCATAATCGAGAAAATTCATTAGTCCACTAGATACTAAGGATAAGTTCGACCGCTGTCATGTGATCCATTCCTGGATCACTTTTGTACCCCTTGACTGACTCATGGCAAGGTACACTTCAGGTGCGGTACACTGCATAGCATACTGTAGAGCCTACGTCTAAAGCATAGGGGACGACCTTCGTCCTTTCTCTCTCTTCTGCCGTGGTCAGGTCTTGAGTCTTACTCAATACTCACACCTTGTAACACAGCCAAGAACTCCTTCTTTGCTTATCTATTTTGAACTCCTTCAAAATCCTTTCACGGTATGTATTCATTTGAAAATACTATTAAGCTTTTTTGATATATCCTTATAGATCGTGATGCTCAATGTTCAAGTAGCTTAATCCAGGTTTTCCATTGAAATCACCTTTCAAATAACGCTGGATGCTTTCCAGAAATTCTACATCATTTCTGATCAACAATATGTTAACAACATATACTCATCAAAAATTCTATAGTGCTCCCACTCACTTCTTTGGAAATACAAGTTTCTCTTAAACTCTGTATAAACCCAAAATCTTTGATCATCTCATCAAAGCGTACATTCCAACTCCGAGATGCTTACTCCAGTCCTTAGAAGGATTGCTAGAGCTTTGCATATTTGTTAGCATATTTCAGGATTGACAAAACCTTCTGGTTGTATCACATACAACCTTTCCTCAAGAAAATCGTCGAGGAAACAATGTTTTGAGTGAGAAAGCCTCATCGTAGTCAACTCCTTGAACTTGTCGGAAAACAAGATTTCATAAACAATGCAGTAAATGCTAATATAATTCCAACAGACTCTTAGCATCGCTACGAGTGAGAAAGCCTCGTCGTAGTCAACTCCCTGAACTTGTCGGAAAACATCTTAAGACAAGTCGAGCTTTCTTAATGGTGACATTTACCATCATTGTCCGTCTTCCTTTTAAAATCCATCTGCACCCAACAGCCTTACGACCATCAAGTAGTTCTTCAAAGTCTACACTTTGTTTTTATACATGGATCCTCTCTCGGATTTTATGGCCTCGAGCCATTCATCGGAATCCGGGCCCACCATCGCTTCTCCACAGCTCATAGGTTCATCGTTGTCCAACAACATGACTTCCAAGACAGGATTACGTACCACTCTGAAGTAGTACGCATCCTTGTCGTCCTATGAGGTTTGGTAGTGACTTGATCTGAAGTTTCATGATCACTATCATAAGCTTCCACTTCAATTGGTGTAGGTGCCACAGGAACAACTTCCTATGCCCTGCTACACATTAGTTGAAGTGACGGTTCAAGTCTCCACCATCCTCCCACTCAATTCTTTCGAGAGAAACTTTTCCTCGAGAAAGGACCCGTTTCTAGAAACAATCACTTTTGCTTCCAGATCTGAAATAGGAGGTATACCCAACTGTTTTGGGTATTCTATGAAGATGCATTTATCCTCTTTGGATTCGAGCTTATCAGCCTGAAACTTTTTCACATAAGCGTCGCAGCCCCAAACTTTTAAGAAACGACAGCTTAGGTTTCTCTAAACCATAGTTCATACGGTGTCGTCTCAACGGAATTGCGTGGTGCCCTATTTAAAGTGAATGTGGTTGTCTCTAATGCCTAACCCATAAACGACAGTGTAATTCGATAAGAGACATCATGGTATGCACTATATCCAATAGTGCATACCATGATGTTCGGACACACCATCACACTATAGTGTTCCAGGCGGTGTTAGTCGTGAAACAATTTCCACAATTTCTTAATTGTGTGCCAAACTCGTAACTCAGATATTCATCTCTATCATTATATCATAGACATTTTATCCTCTTGTCACAACGATCTTCAACTTCACTCTGAAATTACTTGAACCTTTCTATAATTCAGACTTGTGTTTCATCAAGTAAATATACTTAGCATCTACTCAAATCATCTGTGAAGTAAGAACATAATGATATCCACTGCTTGCCTCAGCACTCATTGGACTGCACACATCAAAATGTATTACTTCCAACAAGTTGCTTTCTTGTTCCATCTTACTGAAAAACGAGGCCTTTCAGTCATCTTGCCCATGTGGTATGATTTGCATGTCTCAAGTGATTCAAAATCGAGTGAGTCTAAACGATCCATCTGTATGGAGTTTCTTCATGCATATATATACCAATAGACATGGTTCGCATGTCTCAATCTTTTCAAAAATGAGTGAGTCCAAAGATCCATCAACATGGAGCTTCTTCATGCGTTTTATACCAATATGACTCAAATTGAAGTGCCACAAGTATGTGGTACTATCATTACTATCTTATATCTTTTGGCATGAACATGTGTATCACTACGATCGAGATTCAATGAACCATTCATTTTAGGTGCAAGACCATTGAAGGTATTATTCAAATAAACAGAGTAACCATTATTCTCCTTAAATGAATTACCGTATTGCGATAAACATAATCCAATCATGTCTATGCTCAACGCAAACACCAAATAACAATTATTTAGGTTTAACACCAACCTCGATGGTAGAGGGAGCATGCGATGCTTGATCACATCAACCTTGGAAACACTTCCAACACATATCGTCATCTCACCTTTAGCTAGTCTTCGTTTATTCCATGTATGTCAGATGTTTCGCAACATCTACAGACGACGCTCGAGGTTCAGCACACCGAGCGGTGCATTAAGGACATAAGCCTTCTGTGCAACAATGAGGACAATCCTCAGTTTACGGACCCAGTCCGCATAATTGCTACTATCAACTTTCAACTAAATTTTCTCTAGGAACATATCTTAAACAGTAGAACTAAAGCGTAAGCTATGACATAATTTTGCAAAGATCTTTTGACTATGTTCATGATAATTAAGTTCATCTAATCAAATTTTAAATGAACTCCGACTCAGATAGACATCCCTCTAGTCATCTAAGTGATACATGATCCGAGTCAACTAGGCCGTGTCCGATCATCACGTGAGACGGACTAGTCATCATCAGTGAACATCTCCATGTTGATCGTATCTTCTATACGACTCATGCTCGACCTTTCGGTCTCTTGTGTTCCGAGGCCATGTCTGTACATGCTAGGCTCGTCAAGTCAACCTAAGTGTTTCGCATGGGTAAATCTGGCTTACACCCGTTGTATGCGAACGTTAGAATCTATCACACCCGATCATCACGTGGTGCTTCGAAACAACGATCCTTTGCAACGGTGCACAGTTAGGGGGCACACATTCTTGAAATTTTAGAGAGGGATCATCTTATTTATGCTATCGTCGTTCTAAGCAAGTAAGATGTAAACATGACAAACATCGCATGCAAATCATAAAGTGACATGATATGGCCAATATCATCTTGCGCCTTTGATCTCCATCTTCGTGGCGCGGCATGATCACCTTCGTCACCGGCATGACACCATGATCTCCATCATCATGATCTCCATCATAGTGTCTTCATGAAGTTGTCTCGCCAACTATTACTTCTACTACTATGGCTAACGGTTAGCAATAAAGTAAAGTAATTACATGGCGTTTTCATTGACACGCAGGTCATACAATAAATTAAGACAACTCCTATGGCTCCTGCCGGTTGTCATAATCATCGACATGCAAGTCGTGATTCCTATTACAAGAACATGATCAATCTCATACATCACATATATATAATTCATCACATCCTTTTGGCCATATCACATCACATAGCATACCCTGCAAAAACAAGTTAGACGTCCTCTAATTGTTGTTCCATGTTTTACGTGGCTGCTATGGGTTTCTAGCAAGAACGTTTCTTACCTACGCAAAAGCCACAACGGTGATATGCAAATTGCTATTTACCCTTCATAAGGACCCTCTTCATCGAATCCGATCCTACTAAAGTGGGAGAGACAGACACCCGCTAGCCACCTTATGCATCAAGTGCATGTCAGTCGGTGGAACCTGTCTCACGTAAGAGTACGTGTAAGGTCGGTCCGGGCCGCTTCATCCCACAATGCCGCCAAATCAAGATAAGATTAGTAACGGTAAGCAAATTGAACAAATCATCGCCCACAACTACTTTGTGTTCTACTCGTGCATAGAATCTACGCATAGACCTGGCTTATGATGCCACTGTTGGGGAACGTAGCAATAATTCAAAATTTTCTACGTATCACCAAGATCAATCTATGGAGTCATCTAGCAACGAGAGAGAGGGGAGTGCATCTACATAACCTTGTAGATCGCGAGCGGAAGCATTCAAGAGAACGGGGTTGATGGAGGCGTACTCGTCGTGATCCAAATCACCGATGATCCTAGCGCCGAACGGACGGCACCTCCGCGTTCAACACACGTACGGAGCAGCGACGTCTCCTCCTTCTTGATCCAGCAAGGGGGGAGGAGAGGTTGATGGAGATCCAGCAGCACGACGGCGTGGTGGTGGAAGTAGCGGGATCCCGGCAGGACTTCGCCAAGCGCGAGCGGGGAGGAAGAGGTGTCGCGGGAGGGATGGAGGCGCCAGTGCTTGGGGTGCTGCTCCCATGCGCCTCCCCACTATATATAGGGGTGGAGGGGGCTGGTTTCTTGCCCTCCAAGTCCATTGGGCCGTTGGAAAAGGTGGGGGAAAGAAATCCCATCATTTCCCTTCCCCACCGATTGTTATCCCCCTTTTTAGGGATCTTGATCTTATCCCTTCGGGATATGATCTTATTCCTTCTAAGGTGGGATCTTGGTGCGCCTTGACCAGGGGTGTGGGGCCTTTCCTCACTACCCACGTTCATGTGGGCCCCCCCATGCAGGTGGGCCCCACTTCGGAACCTTCTAGAACCTTCCCGGTACAATACCGAAAAATCCCGAACATTTTCAGGTGGCCAAAATAGGACTTCCCATATATAAATCTTTACCTCCGGACCATTCCGGAACTCCTCGTGACGTCCGGGATCTCATTCGGGACTCCGAAAAACTTTCGGTTAACCGCAAACTAATATCTCTACAACCCTAGCGTCACCGAACCTTAAGTGTGTAGACCCTATGGGTTCGGGAGACATGCAGACATGACCGAGACGACTCTCCGGTCAATAACCAACAGCAGGATCTGGATACCCATGTTGGCTCCCACATGTTCCACGATGATCTCATCGGATGAACCACAATGTCGAGGATTCAATCAATCCCGTATACAATTCCCTTTGTCAATCGGTACGTTACTTGCCCGAGATTCGATCGTCGGTATCCCAATACCTTGTTCAATCTCGTTACCGGCAAGTCACTTTATTCGTACCGTAATGCATGATCCCGTGACCAAACACTTGGTCACATTGAGCTCATTGTGATGACGCATTACCGAGTGGGCCCAGAGATACCTCTCCGTCATACCGAGTGACAAATCCCAGTCTCGATTCGTGCCAACCCAACAGACACGTTCGGAGATACACGTAGTGCACCTTTATAGCCACCCAGTTACGTTGTGACGTTTGGCACAGCCAGAGCACTCCTATGGTATCCGGGAGTTGCACAATCTCATGGTCTAAGGAAATGATACTTGACATTTGGAAAAGCTCTAGCAAACGAACTACACGATCTTGTGCTATGCTTAGGATTGGGTCTTGTCCATCACATCATTCTCCTAATGATGTGATCCCGTTATCAATGACATCCAATGTCCATAGTTAGGAAACCATGACTATCTGTTGATCAACGAGCTAGTCAACTAGAGGCTCACTAGGGACATGTTGTGGTCTATGTATTCACACATGTATTACGGTTTCCAGTTAATACAATTATAGCATTAACAACAGAAAATTATCATGAACAAAGAAATACAATAATAACCATTTTATTATTGCCTCTAGGGCATATTTCCAACACTTCAGCCCATGGGGCCCACCGGGATAGGTGACCCCACCCGATGGACCCCCCGGGACCCTTCCGGTGGTCCCGGTACAATACCGGTGACCCCCGAAACTTTCCCGGTGGCCGAAACTGGACTTCCTATATACAATTCTTCACCTCCGGACCATTCCGGAACTCCTCGTGACGTCCGGGATCTCATCCGGGACTCCGAAAAACTTTCGGTTAACCGCATACTAATGTCTCTACAACACTAGCGTCACCGAACCTTAAGTGTGTAGACCCTACGGGTTCGGGAGACATGCAGACATGACCGAGACGACTCTCCGGTCAATAACCAACAACAGGATCTGGATACCCATGTTGGCTCCCACATGTTCCATTATAATCTCATCGGATAAACCACGATGTCGAGGATTCAATCAATCCCGTATACAATTCCCTTTGTCAATCGGTACGTTACTTGCCCGAGATTCGCTCGTCAGTATCCCAATACCTTGTTCAATCTCGTTACCGGCAAGTCACTTTACTCGTACCGTAATGCATGATCCCGTGACCAAACACTTGGTCACATTGAGCTCATTATGATGATGCATTACCGAGTGGGCCCAGAGATACCTCTCCGTCATACGGAGTGACAAATCCCAGTCTCGATTCGTGCCAACCCAACAGACACTTTCGGAGATACCCGTAGTGCACCTTTATAGCCACCCAGTTACGTTGTGACGTTTGGCACACCCAAAGCACTCCTATGGTATCTGGGAGTTGCACAATCTCATGGTCTAAGGAAATGATACTTGACATTTGGAAAAGCTCTAGCAAACGAACTACACGATCTTGTGCTATGCTTAGCATTGGGTCTTGTCCATCACATGATTCTCCTAATGATGTGATCCCGTTATCAATGACATCCAATGTCCATAGTCAGGAAACCATGACTATCTGTTGATCAACGAGCTAGTCAACTAGAGGCTCACTACGGACATGTTGTGGTCTATGTATTCACACATGTATTACGATTTCTGGATAACACAATTATAGCATGAACAATAGACAATTATCATGAACAAGCAAATATAATAATAACCATTTTATTATTGCCTCTAGGGCATATTTCCAACAGTCTCCCACTTGCACTAGAGTCAATAATCTAGTTACATTGTGATGAATCGAACACCCATAGAGTTCTGGTGTTGATCATGTTTTGCTCTAGGGAGAGGCTTAGTCAACGGATCTGCTACATTCAGGTCCGTATGTACTTTACAAATATCTATGTCTCCATTTTGAACACTTTCACGAATGGAGTTGAAGCGACGCTTGATATGCCTGGTCTTCCTGTGAAACCTGGGCTCCTTGGCAAGGGCAATAGCTCCAGTGTTGTCACAGAAGAGAGTCATCGGGCCCGACGCATTGGGAATAACTCCTAGGTCGGTAATGAACTCCTACACCCAGATTGCTTCTTGTGCTGCCTCTGAGGCCGCCATGTATTCCGCTTCACATGTAGATCCCGCCAATACGCTTTGCTTGCAACTGCACCAGCTTACTGCCCCACCATTCAAAATATACACGTATCCGGTTTGTGACTTAGAGTCATCCAGATCTGTGTCGAAACTAGCATCGACATAACCCTTTACAACGAGCTCTTCGTCACCTCCATAAACGAGAAACATATCCTTAGTCCTCTTCAGGTACTTCAGGATATTCTTGACCGCTGTCCAGTGTTCCATGCCGGGATTACTTTGGTACCTTCCTACCAAACTTACGGCAAGGTTTACATCAGGTCTGGTACACAGCATGGCATACATAATAGACCCTATGGCCGAGGCATAGGGGACGACACTCATCTTTTCTCTATCTTCTGCCTCGGTCGGCCATTGAGCCGTGCTCAATTGCACACCTTGCAATACAGGCAAGAACCCCTCCTTGGACTGATCCATATGGAACTTCTTCAATATCTTGTCAAGGTACGTAATTTGTGAAAGACCAATGAGGCGTCTTGATCTATCTCTATAGATCTTGATGCCTAATATATAAGCAGCTTCTCCAAGGTCCTTTCATTGAAAAACACTTGTTCAAGTAGGCCTTTATGCTTCCCAAGAATTCTATATCATTTCCCATCAACAGTATGTCATCCACATATAATATGACAAATGCTACAGAGCTCCCACTCACTTTCTTGTAAACACAGGCTTCTCCATAAGTCTGTGTAAACCCAAACGCTTTGATCATCTCATCAAATCGAATGTTCCAACTCCGAGATGCTTGCACCAGCCCATAGATGGAGCGCTGGAGCTTGCATACCTTGCTAGCATTCTTAGGGTCGACAAAACCTTCCGGCTGCATCATATACAATTCTTCCTTAAGAAAGCCGTTAAAGAATGCCGTTTTGACGTCCATTTGCCATATCTCAAAATCATAGAATGCGGCAATTGCTAACATGATTCGGACGGACTTCAGCTTCGCTACGGGTGAGAAAGTCTCATCGTAGTCAACCCCTTGAACTTGTCGATAACCCTTAGCGACAAGTCGAGCCTTATAGATGGTCACATTACCATCCGCGTCTGTCTTCTTCTTAAAGATCCATTTATTTTCTATGGCTCGCCGATCATCGGGCAAGGCAGTCAAAGTCCATACTTCGTTTTCATACATGGATCCTATCTCGGATTTCATGGCTTCTAGCCATTTGTCGGAATCTGGGCCCGCCATTGCTTCTTCATAGTTCGAAGGTTCACCGTTGTCTAACAACATGATTTCCAAGACAGGGTTGCCGTACCACTCTGGCGCGGAACGTGTCCTTGTGGACCTACGAAGTTCAGTAGGAGCTTGATCCGAAGTACCTTGATCATCATCATCATTAACTTCCTCTTAGTCGGTGCATGCACCACAGGAACATTTTCCTGAGCGGCGCTACTTTCCGCTTCAAGAGGCAGTACTTCATCGAGCTCTACCTTCCTCGCACTTACTTCTTTCGAGAGAAACTCTTTCTCCAGAAGGTATCCGTTCTTAGCAACAAAGATCTTGCCTTCGGATCTGAGGTAGAAGGTATACCCAATGGTTTCCTTAGGGTATCCTATGAAGACGCATTTCTCTGACTTGGGTTCGAGCTTTTCAGGTTGAAGTTTTTGACATAAGCATCGCATCCCCAAACTTTTAGAAACGACAGCTTAGGTTTCTTCGCAAACCATAATTCATACGGTGTCGTCTCAACGGATTTCGACGGAGCCCTATTTAATGTGAATGCGGCAGTCTGTAAAGCATAACCCCAAAATGAGAGCGGTAGATTGGTAAGAGACATCATAGATCGCACCATATCCAATAGAGTGCGATTACGACGTTCGGACACACCATTTCGCTGAGGTGTTCCAGGCGGCGTGAGTTGTGAAACTATTCCACATTTCCGTAAGTGTGTGCCAAATTCATGACTCAAATATTCCCCTCCACGATCTGATCGTAAGAATTTTATTTTCCTGTCACGTTGATTCTCAACCTCACTCTAAAATTCCTTGAACTTTTCAAAGGTCTCGGACTTGTGTTTCATTAGGTAGACATACCCATATCTACTCAAGTCATCAGTGAGAGTGAGAACATAACGATAGCCACCGCGAGCCTCAACACTCATTGGACCGCACACATCAGTATGTATGATTTCCAATAAGTTGGTTGCTCGCTCCATTATTCCGGAGAACGGAGTCTTCGTCATCTTACCCATGAGGCATGGTTCGCACGTGTCAGATGATTCGTAATCAAGAGACTCTAAAAGTCCATCAGCATGGAGCTTCTTCATGCGCTTGACACAAATGTGACCAAGACGACAGTGCCACAAGTATGTGGGACTATCATTATCAACCTTACATCTTTTGGTATTCACACTATGAATATGTGTAACAGTACGTTCGAGATTCATTAATAATAAACCATTAACCAGCCGGGCATGAACATAAAACATATCTCTCATATAAATAGAACAACCATTATTCTCGGATTTAAATGAGTAGCCATCTCGAATTAAACGAGATCCTGATACAATGTTCATGCTCAAAGCTGGCACTAAATAACAATTATTGAGGTTTAAAACTAATCCCGTAGGTAAATGTAGAGGTAGCGTGCCGACGGCGATCACATCGACGTTGGAACCATTCCCGACGCGCATCGTCACCTCGTCCTTTGCCAGTCTCCGTTTATTCCGTAGCTCCTGCTTTGAGTTACGTATATGAGCAACCGCACCGGTATCAAATACCCAGGAGCTACTACGAGTGCTGGTAAGGTACACATCAATAACATATGTATCGCATATACCTTTGGTGTTGCCGGCCTTCTTGTCCGCCGAGTACTTGTGGCAGTTCCGCTTCCAGTGACCACTTCCCTTGCAATAAAAGCACTCAGTCTCAGGCTTGGGTCCATTCTTTGGCTTCTTCCCGGCAAACTGGCTTACTGGGCGTGGCAACTCCCTTGGCGTCCTTCTTGAAGTTCTTCTTACCCTTGCCTTTCTTGAACTTAGTGGTTTTATTCACCATCAACACTTGATGTTCCTTTTTGATCTCCACCTCCGCTGATTTCAGCATTGAATATACCTCAGGAATGGTCTTTTCCATCCCCTGCATATTGAAGTTCATCATAGAGCTATTGTAGTTCGGTGGAAGCGACTGAAGGATTCTGTCAATGACCGCGTCATCCGGGAGATTAACTCCGAGCTGAGTCAAGCGGTTGTGTAACCCAGACATTTTGAGTCTGTGCTCACTGACAGAACTATTTTCCTCCATCTTACAACTGAAGAACATGTCGGAGACTTCATATCTCTCGACCCGGGCATGAGCTTGGAAAACCATTTTCAGCTCTTCGAACATCTCATATGCTTCGTGTTGCTCAAAACGCTTTTGGAGCCCCGGTTCTAAGCTGTAAAGCATGCCGCACTGAACGAGGGAGTAATCATCAGCACACTGCTGCCAAGCGTTCATAACGTCTTGGTTCTCTGGGATGGGTGCGTCACCTAGCGGTGCTTCTAGGACATAATCTTTCTTGGCAGCTATGAGGATGATCCTCAGGTTCCGGACCCAGTCCGTATAGTTACTGCCATCATCTTTCAGTTTGGTTTTCTCTAGGAACGCGTTGAAGTTGAGGGCAACATTAGCGTGGGCCATTTGATCTACAAGACATATTGTAAAGATTTTAGACTAAGTTCATGATAATTAAGTTCATCTAATCAAATTATTCAATGAACTCCCACTCAGATAGACATCCCTCTAGTCATCTAAGTGAAACATGATCCGAGTCAACTAGGCCGTGTCCGATCATCACGTGAGACGGAGTAGTCAACATTGGTGAACATCTTCATGTTCATCGTATCTTCTATACGACTCATGCTCGAACTTTTAGTCTTCCGTGTTCCGAGGCCATGTCTGTACATGCTAGGCTCGTCAAGTCAACCTAAGTGTATTGCGTGTGTAAATCTGGCTTACACCCGTTGAAAGGATCGATATAGTTGACTAGAGGGGGGGGGTGAATAGGCAACTAACAATTTTTAGCTTTTCTTTACCAAATTAAACTTTGCATCAAAATAGGTTGTCTAGATATGCAACTAAGTGAGCAACCTATATGATGCAACGACAACAAGCACGCAAGCAAGTAAGAGATATAACACAAGTAAACTAGCGAAAGTAAAGGAACGAGATAACCAAGAGTGGAGCCGGTGGAGACGAGGATGTGTTACCGAAGTTCCTTCCTTTTGAGGGGAAGTACGTCTCACGGTGTGGAGGCACAATGCTCCCCAAGAATCCACAAGGGCCACCGTATTCTCCTCACGCCCTCACACAATGCGAGATGCCGTGATTCCACTATTGGTGCCCTTGAAGGCGGCGACCGGACCTTTACAAACAAGGTTGGGGCAATCTCACCACAAAGCTTCACCACAATGGACTATGGCTCCGCGGTGACCTCAACCGTCTAGGGTGCACAAACACCCAAGAGTAACAAGATCCGCTAGGGATAAGTGGGGGGAATCAAATTTCACTTGGTGGAAGTGTAGATCGTGGCCTTCTCAATCAATCCCGAGCAAATCAACAAGTTTGATTGGCTAGGGAGAGAGATCGGGCGAAAATGGAGCTTGGAGCAACAATGGAGCTTTTGGGGGAAGAGGTGAGTCAACTTTGGGGAAGAAGACCCCTTTATATAGTGGGGGGAACTAACCAACCGTTACCCCCCTTCTGCCCCGAAGAGAGCGCCAGCGGTACTACCGCTTGCCACTATAAGCGGTACTACCGCCCCAAAGCGCGGTACTACCCCTTGGCCCACAGCGGTACTACCGCGGAGGGAGGGCGGTACTACCGCACAGGAGCGGTACTACAGCCCCCCACAGCCACGGCCAGTAGCGTAAAACCCGACACAAAAAAGGAGCCCTCGAATCGAGGCGGTACTAGCACGAGACCACCGCGGTACTACGGCTTGGGGCCACTAGCGGTACTACTGCTCTGGAGCGGTACTACCGCGCCCAGAGCGGTACTACCGCTTGTGGCACCCAAGCGGTACTACCGCTCCGTCCCGCGGTACTACCGCTGGGACCAGAGATAGTACACACATGGGGCTACTAGCGGTACTACCGCTGGGACCAGAGACATGCTCCCCCTAGATGTGTGCCATCAAGATAAGTGCTTTGAACTGCACGACACACATACTAGGATCAACACTCCCCCTGTATTTTAGAGACCAACAACCTAAGCGAGAAACAAGATAGCAGGATATATAACATAATGAAGCATATATCTCATGAGATATCAAATGACTAGAGACAAAGATAAAGATATGATAATGATAGGGTAGCATATGTCTCACACCATATGACTCGAACTAAAGTCTCACTAAACACAAAACCAAGCAAATCACAAGGTCCAAGCAAAGCACAAAGTAGCACATAACGAAAGCACAAAGGCAAAGACACACTCGCAACACGCAAATCCCTAAACTCTCTCCCCCTTTGGCATCGAGACACCAAAAGGGGGAAAAGAGCTAGCCTACGGCTCCAGGTGAGAGCATGCTGAGGATCTCGAACATCAGGACTCTGCGTGATCATCTACACTGCCGTCCTCGCCCGGAAACTGCTCGGCATCTGAGTCGGTCCACGGACAGTGCTGCTGGATCCACTCCTCCTCCTCAGTAATCTGACCCTCTGAGCCGCTGGTGACTGTCGCACCCATCTGACGCATCAGCTCCTTGTGACGTCCTCTTGCCTTCTTCTCAGCCACATGAGTCATGTACTAACCATGAGACTCCAGGCAGAACAGCTTCTTCATCTTGCATTTGAGCTTCTTTGCCCAAGAGGGCTCTGCTGCAGAAGGCTCTGTCCCAGGAGGCACATACTCCTCATCATCATCACCGGCGTCAGCCTCGTCCTCGGCCTCCATGGCAGCAGCAGAAGATGGAGCTCCAGATCTACCCCAATTATCCTTCTTCCTCAGACGCTTGATCTGATGAGAGACCAACTCTCCAGTTTCCAGCTGCTCCTCAGGATAGGTATGTCTCCAGGCCCTCTCAATAAGCAACATGATGAACGGGCCATAAATTGGGCACTTGCGCTCAGAAACAGCCGCCAGAAGCTCAGACCACATGGCATGAGAGATGTCCAGAGACTCGCCGGTGTTTGCGTCCTTCTCACGCTGGTAGAAGAGAAGCATGTCCACAAGGTAAGAGTGTACCATGTCCAGATTCCCAATACGAGGGAAGAGAGTCTCGCGGAAGATGCGGTGAAGGATGTCCAGATAGGTAGACAACTCATAGGTTTCCTTCCTGGTCTCATGGTGGACCTTCCGAGTACAGTAGGGCCAGAGGGCTTGCTTGTGAGTGGAGGTGACATTTTGGTGAGGACGAAAACAAACTGGAGTCTCGAGCCCTTGATCTTCCACCTCAAGCAGCCGAATGAAGGCCTGCCACTTGACAGCTAGCACCTTTCCATTTGTCATCCAAGTCAGAGTCCTTTCTGCGTCAGTCCCTAGGTGAACAGTGGCATAGAACTGTGCCAGCAAATCTGCATCAAAGTCCTTGTTGAACTGCATGATCCTGAGAATGTTCAACTGAGAGCACATCTGTAGGGCATCACCAAAGTACTCAAGGTCCTTCCCCATAGCATCCGTGTTGATGGAATGAACATTGACAAAGAGATTATTCTTAGCCTTGATCACATCAAAGTATGTGGCATACTGAAACTGGTTCCAGAACGGGCGGTTGAAAAGATTGGGTTCTTGTTCTTCCTCATAGGGGTTGCGCCGACGCCTGTCCCAGAATTCCTTGCTAGACATCTCAGTCACTTTCTTTCCACTTGGCTTCGGTCGGCTGGCAATCTTCTTCTTGCGAGGAGGATTAGCACTTGAGGAAGCACCCCCTGTCGGCTGTGGAGCACTGGAAGAACCACCTGCAGTCTCAGATGAGCGGTACCGCTTCGACGTTGAACGCCCGGGGTTGACACGACGGACTTGCTGCTCAGGATGTTCATCACCTGGAACCAAACACACAGACACAAGAAACAACCAGAAGGAACGATCAAAACCAAATAAACACAACAAAGATGGATCAACATGTGGAAGGAAACAATGGAACTGGGCATCCAGCGGTAGTACCGTGCCTGCTCAGCGGTAGTACCGCTTATCCACATAAGCGGTAGTACCGCTCCGTGGAGCGGTAGTACCGCTCCAGCGGTAGTACCGTGCCATATGGGCGGTAGTACCGCCCGAGACGGGGCACGGCGGATCCCTACTGCCGTGGTCAGATCCGGCACTACCGGAGATGCCAAATTCAAAAATAAACCTACCAAACATCAATCCAAAGAGTCTAGTTGCCTTCTCCAACCTACTCAAGCCTAGATTTGGCCAAAAATCTAGAGATGCAACTACTATTGCCCCTAAAACGCGAGATCTGAAAACTAGACAAGAAGAGAAGAGGAATGGGGGCAATACCGGCATCCATGGCAAGAGGACGAGGTGGGGATCGACTCCACCGAAGGAAATGGAGAGGAACGGTCCGGAGACGGAGGGCCGCCGGAGCCTTCCCGCGGCGAGATGGCGCTGGAGAGAGAGGAAGAGGAACCAGGGGACGAAACAAATGGGTATGGGGTGGAGGAAACCACCCTGCCCACAACTTAACCCCCTGGCCCCGCCCCTCAGCGGTAGTACCTTGGTGAGGGGCGGTAGTCCCGCTTAGCCGTATGAGCGGTAGTACCGCTCCGTGGAGCGGTAGTACCGCTCCAGCGGTAGTACCGCTCATGCACAACGCTAGTACCGCCCAGCGCAACTCAAACCAGACTCAACACATATGGTGCAAAACGGAAGACAAGAAACACCGGCAAGAAGACCAACAAGAGCACTAGCAAGAGAACAAGAAACACATGCCTCTATACGAGAGGGCGGTGGCCGAGGCCACCTATGTTTGAGTCACTTGGTATGGCACCGTGAAGAATTATCCTTGGGCCCATGACCAAAGCTCGTCTTTGAAGCACAAGTACCATCAAAAATGGCTAATGTGAAAGAGTGAGATCAGTTTATGCATTGTTGGGGGAGGGAAAGTTCATTGAGAGAACAACACTCCCCCTACGTCCATGCCTACACCTAGACAAGAAAGCACAATGAATGTGAGGGGTGTGCAAAGGTTCAAACCACATTGCTCGAATCAATGATATTTAGCTCATGCCTTAACTCGCGAAATCTTGCTTCATCCAATGGCTTCGTGAAAATATCTGCAAGGTTATCATGAGTGTTGACATAGTTGAGCTCGATCTCCCCTCGCCTAATATGATCCCGGATGAAGTGATACCGAATCTCAATATGCTTTGTCTTGAAGTGTTGCACCGGGTTGAGAGAAATCTTGATAGCACTTTCATTGTCACACCAAAGAGGCACCTTTTCACAAATGACACCGTAATCCTTTAAAGTTTGTCTCATCCATAAGAGTTGTGAACAACAACTTCCGGCCGCCACATACTCCGCTTCGGTGGACGAGAGAGACACACAACTTTGCTTTTTAGAAGACCAACTTACCAAAGAGCAACCAAGAAATTGGCACCCTCCGGAAGTGGACTTCCTATCCACTTTGTCTCCCGCCCAATCGGAGTCCGAAAAACCTACAAGCTTGAAGTTTGCTCCTCTTGGGTACCATAGGCCAAAGTTTGGGGTATGAGCCAAATATCGGAAGATTCGCTTGACCGCCACAAAGTGGCTTTCCTTAGGTGCGGCTTGAAACCGTGCACATATTACCACACTCAACATGATATCCGGTCTAGATGCACAAAGGTAAAGCAAGGATCCAATCATAGAGCGATATACCTTTTGATCCACCGCTTTACCATTGGGATCAATGTCAAGTTGGCACTTGGTGGGCATTGGAGTGGAAGCCGGCTTGACATCACTTAGCTTGAATCTCTTTAGCATGTCTTGAGTGTATTTGGCTTGGTTGATGAAGGTTCCTTCCTTTCTTTGTTTGATTTCGAATCCGAGAAAGAACTTCAACTCTCCCATCATAGACATCTTGAACTTTGAGGTCATGAGAGCGGCAAATTCTTCATTGAAAGCTTTGTTAGGGGAACCAAAAATAATATCATCAACATATAGTTGGCACACAAACAACTCCCCTTTGACCTTCTTAGTAAAAACAGTGGGGTCGATTTTCCCGATTTCGAATCCACGATCTTGTAACAACTCCGTAAGATGCTCATACCACGCACGTGGGGCTTGTTTAAGGCCATAGAGCGCCTTGTGGAGTTGATACACATGATCGGGGAAATAGGGATCTTCGAACCTGGGGGGTTGTTTGACATATACCAACTCATTTATGGGACCATTAAGAAAAGCACTCTTCACATCCATTTGTTGCAAAGTGAAATTATGATGAGAAGCATAAGCAATCAACAAACGAATAGATTCAAGGCGAGCAACGGGGGCAAAGGTTTCACCGTAGTCGATACCCTCGACTTGGGAGTAGCCTTGTGCCACCAAACGAGCCTTGTTGCGAACAATGATTCCATGAGCGTCTTGCTTGTTCTTGAATATTCACTTGGTTCCAATGACATTATGACTCCCGGTTGGCCTTGGCACTAACTTCCACACTTGGTTATGTTCGAAGTTGTTGAGTTCTTCATGCATGGCGTTGAGCCAATCCGGGTCCTCAAGCGCTTCATAAACCTTTTGGGGTTCGACACAAGAAACAAACGCATGATGTTCACAATAGTTTGCTAATTATCTACGAGTGCTTATCCCCTTTCTTAGGCTTCCAACCACATTCTCCATGAGATGACCTTTGGTGGTGAGCTTGGAAGCGATCTTAGCGGCACGACGCTCCAATTCCTCCTCGGAAGTGAAGTGAGGAGGGGTTACTTGATCATCTTGAGCGTCGTCTTGAGCTTGTTCTTGATCTTGAACTAGCTCGAGGGGAAGAACTTGACCTTGGGCATCATTTGGTGGATCACCACCATCTTGAGGTTGATCTTGCCCTTGATCTTGTTCATGAGGTTGAGGGCCTTCACTTTGTTCTTCGAAAGCGTGTGGGTCTTGGGTTGGTGATGGCTCCACTTGAGTGGAGCATTGTCCTTCTCCTTCGGCCACAAGGGGTTCCTCAATGGGTAGGATATATCCAATACCCATTATTCTTATGGCTTGGGGAGGAATTTCATCACCTACATCACAAGTACCACTTTGCTCCACTTGGGAGCCGTTATTTTCATCAAACTCCACGTTACACGTCTCCTCAATAAGTCCCGTGGACTTATTGAGAACACGGTAAGCATGGGAGTTTGTAGCATAACCAACACATATGCCCTCATGAGCTCTAGTCTCAAATTTAGACAAACGAACACCTTTCTTGAGAATGAAACACTTACACCCGAACACCTGAAAGTACTTGAGGTTGGGCTTGTTACCGGTGAGGATCTCATATGGAGTCTTGTTCAAGCCTTTGCGAAGATAGAGCCGAATTGAAGCATGACATGCGGTGTTGATGGCTTCGGCCCAAAAGTTGTATGGAGACTTGAACTCCGCCATCATGGTCCTTGCCGCATCCATCAACGTCCGATTCTTCCTCTCTGCAACACCATTTTGTTGAGGGGTGTAAGGTGCGGAATATTGATTCTTGATCCCCTCATCACTGAGAAACTCATCCAAGGTGTAGTTCTTGAACTCGGTGCCGTTGTCACTTCTTATTGTCAAGATCTTTGCATTGTGTTGACGTTGGGCTTCATTTGCAAAGTCAATGACCGTTTGTTGGGTCTCACTCTTCCTCTTGAAGAAATACACCCACGTGTATCTAGAATAATCATCCACAATTACCAAGCAATACTTTCTACCCCCAAGACTATCAAAGGATGGAGGCCCAAAGAGATCCAAATGAAGGAGCTCCAACGGCCTCTTCGAGTAAATAAGAGTCGTGGGAGGGTGAGCCTTCTCATGAAGCTTTCCTTCGATACAAGCACTGCAAGCAAGATCTTTGGCAAAACTAACGTTCGTTAGTCCACGGACATGGTCCCCCTTGAGAAGACTTTGCAAAGATCTCATATTGACATGGGCTAAACGGCGATGCCAAAGCCATCCCACGTCAACTTTAGCCATTAGGCATGTCGCGGTCTTAGTGGGACGCTCCGAAAAGTTAATCACATAGAGACCGTTCTCGACAGGCCCAACAAAGGCTACTTTAAGAGTCTTGCTCCACAAGAGGGCCACGGTATCAATATCAAAGAAGGTGGCAAAACCCATGATAGCAAGTTGACGAACGGAAAGTAAATTGTATGCAAGGGACTCAACTAGCATGACCTTCTCGATCGTGAGATCATGAGAAATGACGACTTTGCCGAGTCCCAATACCTTAGAAGACGAGGCATCACCCCACTCGACATTGGTGGGCATAGATGGAATTTTGTGCACGTCCACCACCAAGTCCTTGCTTTCGGTCATATGATTTGTAGCTCCACTATCGAGCAACCATGATCCCCCACCGGAAGCAAACACCTACAAGAGATCAATGCTTGGTTTTAGGTACCCATTTAGTAATGGGTCCTTTGATGTTAGCAACAAGGGTCTTAGGAACCCAAATAGACCATTCAATGTACTCATGAGGAGAACCAACGAATTTGGCATAAACATGCCCATCACTAGCACGGCATAACACATAAGAAGGATTAAAGTCGCCGGCTTTGTTGGAAGGAGTGGTATTGCTCTTCTTGACACCGCCACCCTTCGCCTTGTTCTTCTTCTCCATGGAAGCACCCTCTCCCTCCTTCACAAAAGTTTGCTTGAGAGGAGGAGGTCGCTTGGTCTTGTCATTCTTGTTCTTGTTCTTGGGATTTGGTGTGAACCCAATCCCCTCCTTGGCCACAACTTCCTTTTGATTGCTCAAGGGGTCGTTGAGGTTCTTCTCACCTTGTATGCTTGACACAAGGCCTTTCTCAAGTTGCTCCTTCAACTTAGCATTCTCCTCAACAAGATGCACATGCTCACAACATGGGTTAGTAGCATTTGCATTATCAATTAACACCATATGAGGAAAGGTGGCTTTCTCCTTTGTTAGCTTCACTTGGAGATGATCATGAGACTCCTTGAGGCTAGCATGAACACCCTTTAAGACTTTGTGAGCCTTGTCGAGAATGCCAAACTCCTCTTTGAGTCTAGCAAGATCAACCCCAAGTTTTTCCTTCTCGGAGTTTAGCACACGAGACATAACAAGAGCATGATCAAGATCTTTCTTTAACTTAGCATGATCATTGTTGTATGACTCCTCAAGAGCCAAACGAAGACCACGCTCTTCGTCAAGAGCATTGGAAAGATCCGAAATCTCATCGGCATAGTCACGACTATGCCCCTCCATCTTAGAGATGGTATCCTCGTGAGCCTCGATCATGTCATTGGCTTCACCAAGTTGTTCCAAGAGAGCAACGAAGTGCTTCTTGGATTTACCCTTGAGTTTACCCATAAAGATCTCAAACTCATTTTCCTCCACATTTGTCCCCTCATGTTCATCAATGCTATCCGTCGAAGAAGGATGATTAATGATGGTAGTTTTGATGTTGGAGGTTACCTTATTGGTGGCTTTAGCCATGAGGCACTTGGCGGTGATGTTCTCATTGGGTGAGTCAAAGAGAGACACCCGTGGAGTCTTCGCAATGGCAACGGAGGCCATGGCAACCGACTCACCATCTTCATCATTGTCATCATCCTCATTGTACTCTTCTTGAACCACCAATGCCTTGGGAGGAGTCTTCTTGGTGAAGTTGCTCTTGTTGGGGAACAACTTGGCCTTGTCTTTTCTAATGAGCTTGCCATCATTGTCTTCCCTCTTCTCGTAAGGGAACTCCGCAACAAAATGGCTCACATTGCCACAATTGAAGCAAGTCCTCATCCGTTGCTTGCCCTTTGCGCCACTTGAGTTGCTTTTGTTGAAGTTTGGCCTCGAGTTCTTCTTGCTCCAAAATTGCCTTGAAGCAAGAGCCATGTGTTCATGATAGGCATACTTCGTATCTTCGAGGTTGCCCTCCTCTTCTTCCTCTTCATCCTCTTCTTCCATACTAACCTTGGCCTTTAGAGCGAGGTTGGGCTTCTTAACTCTTTGAGAGCGAAGAACCGCATTGTCGGCGGTCTTGTCCAAGATGCTCATAGCCACAAACTCATCCAACACTTCACTTGAGGACAAGGTGTGAAAGTCCGGCCTTTGAAGAATTACGGAGGACATGGCTTTGTGGTAGGGCATCATTGCCTTGAGGAACTTGCGCTTGATCCAATTGTCATCCGTGTCCTTACTTCCATGATCTCGGAGCGAGACCGCGAGTTTGGTTACTCTCCGAAAAAGCTCACGAGGTTCTTCATCTTCTTTCATTGCAAACTCGTCGGCTTCATCTTGCACCACTTCATAGTTGGAGCGTTGAATGCTTGCGCTTCCCCGATAAAGGGAAACAACTTGGAGCCACGCATCTTTGGCCACGGTGTAAGGCTGGAGATGAGGAAGATCTTCGGGTGGTGTTGAGGATATAGACCTGGGGGTCACCCGCCAGGAGGGCCGGGTTACTCCAAGGATCATTACCAGAAGCCCGGAGCTAAGTTTCAGGATAATGGGCCAGAGATGGGCTGAGACCCGGATATGGCTTAAAGCCCGTAGTTACAATCCTTGTTATAGTAGACTTGTAGTGTAAGGCAAGTATTGTTTTAGAGCCCGAGCCGGACACTCTTATGAGCCGGCTCGGGACTCTAAGGGCTGCTGGGCGTCAGCCTCCCTATATAAAGGGACGACCCGGCAGCGGTTTGGGGACGACAACAATCTCTCCGAGAGCCGGGATAATTGTTTAGTTCCCTGGCGATCGTAACCCTAATCAATAACACCTCGAACTGGACGTAGGCTTTTACCTTCACCGTAAGGGGCCGAACCAGTATAAACCCTCGTGTTCCTTGTCCCGCATAACCCCTTCAAGCTTCCTAGTTGCGATGGCTCCACGACTAAGTCCTAGCCCAAGGACATCTGCCGTGACAATTCCACGACAGGTGGGATGGCTTCTTGGATGATGAAGAGAGCATTCTCATTGAATTGATGTTCCACAACTTCTCTAGGAGTGAAGTTACTTCGGTCATGCGGATAAAAGCCTTCTTCAATGATTCTCCAAAGGTTAGTGTTCACATGATTTAAATGACGCTTAAAACGATAGACCCAAGAATCAAAATCTACATCCTTCTCAATCTTAGGGGCCGGGCCGGCATGATTCAAATGAGTGGAAGGGAGCGGTCCACCATAGACGGGTGGAGGTTCCACATGGGCAAAGATGTCGGTCCCATTTTTATCACTAGAACAAGGAGCCTTCTCGCTCGAAGCTTCCCCCTTGTCGGAGGTAGCATCCGTCACCTTGTTAGCGGGATCACCCACTTTCAACGGTGCGGTGGTAAGTTTAAGCCCTTCTAAGAATTTATTCAACATGCTTTCGACCTTGGTCGTCATGGAGGTTTTCAATGTGTCCAACGCCACATTGAATTCCTCACGAGAGACCGCGGTTCCCCCATCTCCCGTAGACGAGACTGGATTCTCACCGGAGTGCTCCTCCGTACCGTCTACGACGTCGACCATACTCTTTGGATGGTAAAGTCCTTAATAAAGAGACGAGGCTCTGATACCAATTGAAAGGATCGATATAGTTCACTAGAGGGGGGGTGAATAGGCAACTAACAATTTTTTGCTTTTCTTTACCAAATTAAACTTTGCATCAAAATAGGTTGTCTAGATATGCAACTAAGTGAGCAACCTATATGATGCAACGACAACAAGCACGCAAGCAAGTAAGAGATATAACACAAGTAAACTAGCGAAAGTCAAGGAACGAGATAACCAAGAGTGGAGCCGGTGGAGACGAGGATGTGTTACCGAAGTTCCTTCCTTTTGAGGGGAAGTACGTCTCCGTTGGAGCGGTGTGGAGGCACAATGCTCCCCAAGAAGCCACAAGGGCCACCGTATTCTCCTCACGCCCTCACACAATGCAAGATGCCGTGATTCCACTATTGGTGCCCATGAAGGCGGCGACCGGACCTTTACAAACAAGGTTGGGGCAATCTCCACAACTTAATTGGAGGCTCCCAACGACACCAAAAATCTTCACCACAATGGACTATGGCTCCGCGGTGACCTCAACCGTCTAGGGTGCTCAAACACCCAAGAGTAACAAGATCCGATTGGGATAAGTGGGGGGAATCAAATTTCTCTTGGTGGAAGTGTAGATCGTGGCCTTCTCAACCAATCTCGAGCAAATCAACAAGTTTGATTGGATAGGTAGAGAGATCGGGCGAAAATGGAGCTTGGAGCAACAATGGAGCTTTTGGGGGAAGAGGTGAGTCAACTTTGGGGAAGCAGACCCCTTTATATTGTGGGGGGAACAAACCAACCGTTACCCCCCTTCTGCCCCGAAGAGAGCGCCAGCGGTACTACCGCTTGCCACTATAAGCGGTACAACCGCCCCAAAGTGCGGTACTACCGCTTGGCCCACAGCGGTACTACCGCGGAGGGAGGGTGGTACTACCGCACAGGAGCGGTACCACGGGCCCCCACAGCCGCGGTCAGTAACGTAAAACCAGACACGAAAAAGGAGCCCTCGAATCGAGTCGGTACTAGCACGAGACCACTGCGGTACTACGGCTTGGGCCACTAGCGGTACTACTGCTCTGGAGCGGTACTACCGCGCCCAGAGCGGTACTACCACTTGTGGCATCCAAGCGGTACTACCGCTCCGTCCCGCGGTACTACCGCTGGGACCAGAGATAGTACACACATGGGGCTACTGGCGGTACTACTGCTCTGGGCGGTACTACCGCTTGTAGCACCCAAGCGGTACTACCGCTCTGGCCCGCGGTACTACCGCTGGGACCAGAGAGGGCACAAAGAGAGGAGAACCAAGCCCATCATCGAAACAGAAAGGCTCGGAGGGAGGGGCAAAGGAAATGTACGTGATGATTCCGCCCTAGCCTTTCCAAAACGGACCCCCTCTTGATAGTACGGTGATCTCTATGAAACTAGTCCACCAAACTAATCCGAAAGGACTGCACCATCTTCGCTTTAAGCTCCGAGGGGAGGAAATCGTCTCGTGCCAACAGAATGAATCTCTGAAAAACACTCAACGCACACGATAAGTCCGCAAAAGCATTATCATCAATCACCAAAACATCTTACGGATAAATAAGCCCTTACACCCGTTGTATTCGAACGTTAGAATCTATCACACCCGGTCATCACGCGGTGCTTCGAAACAACGAACCTTCGCAACGGTGCACAGTTAGGGGGAACACTTTCTTGAAATTATTATAAGGGATCATCTTACTTACTACCGTCGTACTAAGCAAATAAGAAGCAAAATATGATAAACATCACATGCAATCAAATAGTGACATGATATGGCCAGTATCATATTGCTCCTTTGATCTCCATCTTCGGGGCGCCATGATCATCTTCGTCACCGGCATGACACCATGATCTCCATCATCGTGTCTTCATGAAGTTGTCACGCCAACGATTACTTCTACTTCTATGGCTAACGTGTTTAGCAATAAAGTAAAGTAATTTACATGGCGTTATTCAATGACACGCAGGTCATACAAAAATAAAGACAACTCCTAGGCTCCTGCCGGTTGTCGTACTCATCGACATGCAAGTCGTGATTCCTATTACAAGAACATGATGAATCTCATACATCACATATAGCATTCATCACATCCTTCTGGCCACATCACATCACAAGGCATATGCTGCAAAAACAAGTTAGACGTCCTCTAATTGTTGTTGCATGTTTTTACGTGGCTTCTATAGGTTTCTAGCAAGAACGTTTCTTACCTACGTAAAAGCACAACGTGATATGCCAATTTCTATTTACCCTTCATAAGGACCCTTTTCATCGAATCCGATCCGACTAAAGTGGGAGAGACAGACACCCGCTAGCCACCTTATGCAACTAGTGCATGTCAGTCGGTGGAACCTGTCTTACGTAAGCGTACGTGTAAGGTCGGTCCGGGCCGCTTGATCCCACGATGCCGCCGAAACAAGATAAGACTAGTAGTGGCAAGAAAATTGACAACATCTACGCCCACAACAAGTTTGTGTTCTACTCGTGCATAGAAACTACGCATCGACCTGGCTCATGATGCCACTGTTGGAGATCATTGCAGAAATTAAAATTTTCCTACGCATCACCAAGAACAATCTATGGAGTCTTCTAGCAACGAGAGGGAAAAGAGTGCATCTACATACCCTTCTAGATCGCGAGCGGAAGCGTTCAAGTGAACGGGGTTGATGGAGTCGTACTCGTCGTGATCCAAATCACCGATGACCGAGCGCCGAACGGAAGGCACCTCCGCGTTCAACACACATACGGTTGGGGAAGACGTCTCCTCCTTCTTGATCCAGCAAGGGGAGGGAGAGGTTGATGGAGATCCAGCAGCACGACGGCGTGGTGGTGGAAGCAGCGGGGATCTCGGCAGGGCTTCGCCAAGCTCAGCGAGAGGGAGAGGTGTCACGGGAGGGAGAGGGAGGCGCCAAGGGCTTGGGTACGGCTGCCCTCCCTCCCCCCTCTATATATAGGGACCCTAGGGGGCACCGGCCCTAGGAGATCCATCTCCAAGGGGGGGCGGCGGCCAAGGGGGTGGCTTGCCCCCCAAGCCAAGTGGGGCACCCCCACCCCTAGGGTTTCCAACCCTAGGCGCAGGGGGAGGCCCAAACGGGGCGCACCAGCCCACCAGGGGCTGGTTCCCTCCCACTTCAGCCCATGGGGCCCTCCGGGATAGGTGGCCCCACCCGGTGGACCCCCCGAGACCCTTCCGGTGGTCCCAGTACAATACCGGTGACCCTCGAAACTTTCCCAGTGGCTGAAACTGGACTTCCTATATATAATTCTTCACCTCCGGACCATTTCGGAACTCCACGTGACGTCTGGGATCTCATCCGGGACTCCGAACAACTTTCGGATTTCCGCATACTAATATCTCTACAACCCTAGCGTCACCGAACCTTAAGTGTGTAGACCCTACGGGTTCGGGAGACATGCAGACATGACCGAGACGACTCTCCGGTCAATAACCAACAACGGGATCTGGATACCCATGTTGGCTCCCACATGTTCCATGATGATCTCATCGGATGAACCACGATGTCGAGGATTCAATCAATCCCGTATACAATTCCCTTTGTCAATCGGTACATTACTTGCCCGAGATTCGATCGTCGGTATCCCAATACCTTATTCAATCTCGTTACCGGCAAGTCACTTTACTCGTACCGTAATGCATGATCCCATGACCAAACACTTTGGTCACATATTGAGTTGATTATGATGATGCATTACCGAGTGGGCCCAGAGATACCTCTCCGTCATACGGAGTGCGAAATCCCAGTCTCGATTCGTGCCAACCCAACAGACACTTTCAGAGATACCCGTAGTGCACCTATATAGCCACCCAGTTACGTTGTGACGTTTGGCACACCCAAAGCACTCCTATGGTATCCGGGAGTTGCACAATCTCATGGTCTAAGGAAATGATACTTGACATTTGGAAAAGCTCTAGCAAACGAACTACACGATCTTGTGCTATGCTTAGGATTGGGTCTTGTCCATCACATCATTCTCCTAATGATGTGATCCCATTATCAATGACATCCAATGTCCATAGTCAGGAAACCATGACTATCTGTTGATCAACGAGCTAGTCAACTAGAGGCTCACTAGGGACATGTTGTGGTCTATGTATTCACACATGTATTACGATTTCCGTATAACACAATTATAGCATGAACAATAGACAATTATCATGAACAAGGAAATATAATAATAACCATTTTATTCTTGCCTCTAGGGCATATTTCCAACATTTACTGGGTCATCATTTTTCTATGAGGTTAAACCGCCTAATTTGGTATTGAACATATCTGTCTAAAGGTGCATAAGTGAGGGAAAAACTAGTTTCACTGCTTGACATGGTAATTTCAGATCTACCGTGCGTTGGAAAATCAAAACATATTCTGACCTAGTTTCAAGCGTTTGAAGAGTTCAGCAAGTTCAGATGAGTTTGATGCCCTAACAAAGAAAAAAGGAGTTTAAACTAGAAAGGCGCTGGAGAAATCAGATCTAACTAGCCATTGGTATTACTAAAGAGGAACAAGGAAGAACAGCTTCAAGAACTTTGAAGAACTATGAAGAACACCGAACCCTAATGGTGGATCTAGAGTGAGGAAAGGAGGAACTTACTGGTGCCGAGGAAGCAGCAGAGGATCGCCGCGTTTCTCTGGTACGGTCAGGTTGATGCAGCGGCCGTCGTTGAGGCAGAGGCGAAGGACGACGGCGGCGGCAGAGCTTGAAGGTCGGTCGGCGCGAGGAAGAAGATGACGCGAAGAGGCACGAGGGGGAAAGTGATAGGGACCCCTCGGCCTATTTATAAGTTGAATGGATAAAAGGGAGGCGCGAGAATCGAGGAGCCCGAAAAATGGGATATGTGACAGCTCTGTTGCCTCGATTGTCGGAGGCCCATTAATGAAGGTGGGTTATACACATTTTAATAATAGATGACGTCATGGCGATTTATCATGGTCCTGGAAGGTGACATCACGGCGGTTTACAAGACTATGTGAAGGTGCTGAAGAAGAAATTTTCTTAAGTATTGAGGATTGACATGAACCAGTTCAAATCAATCTGGGGCCTAATGTTGGGGATATTACCACTTGGAGTAAACCGGCCAGGAGAGGCCGGGTTAACCCCATAGTAGTTCACTATATCTGAAGCCCATGAAGACAAAGACGGTGACGCTTTATGAAGGCCCAGGGCCCAAAGACGGTTTAAGGCCTATAGACATAAATCGACATTGATATGTAAACTTGTCTAGTAAGATAGAAAGAGCAGAGACCGAGCCGGACACATTTATGAGCCGGCCTCGCGATTCTGTAAACTGACGGGCGTCAACCATGTATATAAGGGGACGACCCGGAAGCGGTTTGGAACAACAGACAACAACTCGAGACCCAGGCAAAGCGAATTCGCTCCCTGGTAATCGAAACCCTAGCAATTCCACAACAACTGGATTAGGCTTTTACCTTCACCGCAAGGGGCCGAACCAGTATAAACTTTGTACGTCCCTTGTCCGCTTTAACCCCTTTACGCTAACCCGCGCGATGGATCCACGACTAAGTCCTTTCCTTAGGACATCTGCCGTGACAAAACCATGACAGACGCCCCGTGCATCGTCACTCCACTGAATGCGTCTTCATCATTCGGACGCCCCGCGCATCGCCACTCCGCAGGATGCGTCTACATCACTCGGAAGCCCCGCGCGTCGCCACTCTACAGGATGGGTGTACATTACTCGGACGCCCCGTGCGTCGTCACTCCGAAGGATGTGTCTTCATCACTCAGACACCCCGCTCGTCGTCATTTGGTTGGACACGTCCTCACCACTCAGCCGCCCCGCGCGTCGTCACTTGGTTGGACACGTCCTCACCACTCAGCTTATTGATACGTCTCCAACGTATCTATAATTTATGAAGTATTCATGCTATTAAATTATCATTCTTGGATGTTTTACAATCATTTTATAGCAACTTTATATCATTTTTGGGACTAACCTATTGACCCAGTGCCAAGTGTCAGTTGTTGTTTTTTGCTTGTTTTTTACATCACAGAAAATCAATATCAAACGGAGTCCAAACACAGCGAAACTTTTTGTGGATTTTTGAAGGACCAGAAGACATCCAAAGATACAGAGCAGCACCTGAGGGGTGCCCCGAGGGGGGCACAACCCACCAGGGCGCGTCTGGGGGCCCAGGCGCGCCCAGGTGGGTTGTGCCCACCTCGGTGGCCTCCCGCGCCCATTATTCGCCCTATAAATTCCCAAATATTCCAAAAACCCTCGGGGTAAACCTAGATAAGAAGTTCCACCGCCGCAAGGCTCTATAGCCATCGAAAACCAATCTAGACCCCATTCCGGCACCCTGCCGGAGGGGGGGGGTCATCTCCGGTGGCCATCTTGATCATCCCGACGGCACCATGATGAGGATGGAGTAGTCCACCCTCGGGGCTGAGGGTTTATACCAGTAGCTATGCGTTTAATCTCTCTCTCTCTCTCTCGTGTTCTTGAGATGTCACGATCTTGATGTATCACGGGCTTTGTTAGTATAGTCAGATCATATGGTGTTTTCCCCTGTCTATCTTGTTGTGATGAATTGAGTTTTCCTTTTGAGGTTTCATTTTATCGGATTGAATACTTTTATGGCTTTCAGAGCACTTGATATATGTCTTGCATATGAGTACTCGTGGTGACAATGGGGTATGATATTAATTCACTTGATGTATGTTTTGGCACTCAACTCGCGGATTCCCGAGGTGACATTGGGGTAATCTATGCATAGGGGTTGATGCCCGTTCTTGTCTTTGTTTCTCCAGTAGAAATCTTGGGGCACTCTTTGAGGTTCTTTGTGTTGGATTGAGTATTATGAATCTGAAATTATTTGGTGTTATTTTAGTACGAACTCTTGAATAGATCGATTGGAAAGAATAGCTTCGAGGTGGTTGATACGTCTCCAACGTATCTATAATTTTTGATTGTTCCATGTTGTTATATTATCAATCTTGGATGTTTTATAATCATTTTATATCATTTTTGGTACTAACCTATTGACATAGTGCCAAGTACCAGTTGCTGTTTTCTGCATGTTTTTTACATCGGAGGAAATTAATACCAAATGGAGTCCAAATGCAACGAAACTTTACGGAGATTCTTTATGGACCAGAAGACACCTAATGGGCCAGGGCAGCGCCTGGGGGGGGGGGGTGCTCCGAGGGGAGCACAACCCACCAGGGCGCGCCAGGAGGCCCAGGCGTGCCCTGGTAGGTTGTGGCCCCCCCCTCGGGTGCCCCCGGACCGCCTCTTTGCTCTATAAATACCCCAATATTCCAGAAACCCTAGGGGAGTCGACGAAAATCAATTCCAGCCGCCGAAAAGGGCAGAACCACTAGATCCAATCTAGACATCATCACGGATGGGGTTCATCACCTCCATTGGTGCCTCTCCCATGATGCGTGAGTAGTTCTTTGTAGACCTTCGGGACCGTAGTTAGTAGCTAGATGGCTTCCTCTCTCTTGCTGAATTCTAAATACAATGGTGTCATGGAGATCCATATGATGTAACTCTTTTTGCGGTGTGTTTGTTGGGATCCGATGAACTTTGAGTTTATGATCAGATCTATCTTTTTATATCCATGAAAGTATTTGAGTTTCCTTGATCTCTTATATGCATGATTTCTTATAGCCTCGTATTTCTTCTCCCATATTTCGGTTTTGTTTGGCCAAATTGATCTATTTATCTTGCAATGGGAAGAGGTGATTTGTAGTGGGTTCGATCTTACGGTGCTTGATACCAGTGATAGAAGGGGAACCGACACGTATGTATCATTGCTACTAAGGATAAAACGATGGGGTCTATCTCTACATAGATAGATCTTATCTACATCATGTCATCGTTCTTAGTACATTACTTCGTTTCTCGATGAACTTAATACACTAGATGCATGCTGGATAGCGGTCGATGTGTGGAGTAATCAAAGTAGATGCAGGCAGGAGTCGGTCTACTAATCTTGGACGTGATGCCTATATAATGATCATTTCCTGGATATCGTCCTGATTATTTGAAGTTCTATCAATTGCCCAACAGTAATTTGTTTACCCACCGTTTGCTATTTTTCTCGAGAGAAGCCACTACTGAAACCTATGGCCCCCGGGTCTCTTTCTCATATTATTTGCCTTTGCGATCTATTTTCCTTTGCTTTTATTTTCAGATCTATTAAACTAAAAATGCAAAAATACCTTGCTGCGATTTATTCTTATTTATTTTATTTGGCCTTCGATCTATCAATCTACTACAATTTTATCTCACGTCTGTTTGCCTATCTTGAGGCGCCGCTACCCGAAAGGGATTGACTAACCCCTTTTACACGCCGGGTTGCGAGTAGTTGTATTTTTGTGCAGGTGTTGTTTACGTTGTGTTGCTTGGTTCTCCTACTGGTTCGATAACCTTGGTCTCATAACTGAGGGAAATACCTACCGCCGTTGTGCTGCATCATCCCTTCCTCTTTCGGGAAATACCTATGTAGCTTCAAGCCGCATCAGTGGTTTCGTACCCTACAAACGATTTCTTCTTATGTTCTCCGCTAGATAGGAACTTTGGAGTGATTCTTCATCACACGTTGAGGGGTGGTTATGAGATCCAATTATATTAGCATTGTTGAGAGATTGCACTGGCGAAAGTATGGACCCGAGGCCTTCTTTCTAAGCATTGCAATACCGTTTTTGTGCCCGTTTACTATTTGTGACCTTGCTGTTTTTTATTTATTTAGATTATAAAAATATATTTCTACCATCCATATTACACTTTTATCACCATCTCTTCGCCGAACTAGTGCACCTATACAATTTGCCATTGTATGGGGTGTGTTGGGGACACATGCGACTTTTTATTATTTGGTTGCAGGGTTGTCTCAGAGAGACCATCTTCATCCAACTCCTCCCACGGATTGAGAAACCTTAGGTCATCCACTTGAGGGAAAATTGCTATTGTCCTACAAAACTCTGCGCTTGGAGGCCCAACACGAGTCTACAAGACTAAACTTGCCTAGTAGACATCACTTATTTTCACATACTTTCTTAGTACTGGTTATTTGACTCTCGAGTCCCACTTCCATTTTAACACATACGTCATTCACGAACACCATGTGTTCTTCATTTCGAGTTTGCATCGGTCCTCGGGGGCTGCAACTCAGTCAAAACACTACACTACCTTTTATTTGAGTCCGGCGCTCTAACACATCAAGTTGGATCATTCACTTCGTCAAGTTCGATCAATTCCTTCCCTCTTCTAGACTCTTGTTGTTTCTGAACCAGCAAGCCCCTCGCACACCCAACGGGTGTCTATGGGTGTTACTTACACAAATAATTTCAGCACACATTAAATTTCCTCAAGAAATTATTACGTTGGCTTGTGCTATTTATTATACACGAGTTACGTGATCACTCGACGGCCCTATGCGCTACTCGGACTCGATCACTCTATCGATCCTAGCGCACCGCAACACCGACCTTGCCGCTCTGTTGATTTCAAACACATCCGGCCAACACCTCCGTGGAGTCCTCTCCATCGCGTAAATGAAATAGGCCTCATCGTCTCGTTGAGCATGAGACAGATAAGTCCCTTTTATAATTAAACTGCACACTCCACTCCTCTGCGAGTTTGCCTCTCTCGAGCATCACTCGGAAGCTTCTCCTCATCTTTACCCGAGTCCGACTCGATGAATTACAAATTACCCATTCAAAACTATATTTCTCATATTCCGACATGTCCGTTGTCGAAGCCTGTAGTACGTTCGGGGGCTGCACCGCGCTCGCGGGCTGCAGCTCAATCAGAATGACGCTCTCCTAAGTGGTCTAGTACTTCATCACCAGTCAGATCCTTCACTTCAACAAGTGCATTCGATCTGCCACTTTGCCGCATTACATAATCACCCAAACACTCTGCGCGCCATCTTCGTTCCTACTCAGACTCAGGTGTCGCGCCGGTCTTGTTGCGTCGCAACCACACTACACGGACCTCATCGCTACATCAGCTTCGAAAACATCTGGCTAACTCCTTCCAGGACCATTTTTGCCACTTGGCCACCCCGCACGTCGTCACTCGGCCACCCTGCGTCACCACTTGGTTGGGCACGTAGTCCTTCACTCGGCCACTGATGAGGACATGTACCTAGGGTAGGGTCTTAGGCCTGACCTAGACGCCCTACACAAGGACACTACACAAGAGTCCAAGACCTACAAAGTTAAACAGGAGATACCGACTGAAATCCTCATGAAGTGCAATACACTCGGCAGAAGATCTCACTTGGATATCCCCATTCCACTCGACCGTCATTATTCACTCGGAAGACAAGAATCCACTCGGAGTTCCGAAGACCTAGAGCCACCCTGGGATGGCAACGGTCAGGCATTCACTCCGTCGTCATAAAGATCATTTAATACGGGCGTTACCAGTAAATTACATGACATTATACTCACATTGAACCCTGGTGTAACTGAGGGCTGCGAGGGGTCGGTGTACTCTGCATAAGCCACTCCTCCCCTCTTGCACAAGGAACCGCACCCCCTGTAACTCAACACTCCAATCAACAAGCCTCCGCAGCACTGAGACGTAGGGTTGTTACCTCCTCCGAGAGGGGTCTGAACTCGTAAAACCGAGTGTACAACTTCGCCGTAGCTAGGACTTTGCCCTCTCCTACGTACCCGTTATCTCTACTGTTAGATATGTTCTCACGACAGTTGGCACCCACCGTGGGGCAGGTTGCAATCTTTGATCTTTGTCATCATGGTTTCTGGCGGTGGATTGTCCTTGGGTCGCGAGATCCGTCTCGGCGCGCTCACCTTCATCGCTGACGATTCGGGCTTGCTCCAAGAGGCCCCCCTCGACGTCGAGGCGCTCCCCATTCGTGGGGCGGCACACTTCCGTGCGAGTGCCTGCGGCGTCCTCGTGAGGCAGCCGTCGACTCAGTATCGGTCGGCCCCCGCGGCGTCTTCGCTCCCCACTGCCCGTTGCCGCAAGTGCTCCGACCACTCGCGGCTTCAGTGGTGGGTGAAGCATGCAGTGGCCCGTCAGTCGGCCACTCCCCAAATCGCGGCGATCGAGCCCAATGAATCCCTTTATGGCTTGTTCGATCTATCAACTAGCCACTAAGATACGCTTTCCCGAGTGTGAAAGCAACGACCCAGTGGCGGAGGTCCTCGTGATTGGATCCCAGCATAGCCCGCCGGGTTTTCCCCGTGGCGAGGGTGAATTCGGCGCCCATCGAGCTACAACGACGAGTACTATCCCCAAGCCCTCACTGCGGAGCAGAGGGAAGAACTACAACGCAGGAATGATCAGGCTCTCCAGACCCCCATCATTGGGGAGACCCCCGAAGCTCAGGCCCTGGAGGCTGCGCGCGTAGCCACGCTGGCCGAGCGTGCGCGCCTGGAGAATCTTCAGCAACCACTCAACGCCTGCGCCCGCAGGGAGATTCCAAGTTCCAGTCGACGTCAACGACTATTGTTTCCGACTGGGCCTCGAGATGAGTGTCAGGTATACCGCACTCTGATTCAGAATGTTTTAGAAGCCGGCCGTATTGCAGATTCCATCTAGCCGTCCCGTTCTAAGGCTGGGAGAGGCTTGGAGCAGATCGAGACACTTCTTAGAGTGGCTCGGGAGCAGAATTCAGCTGTTTCCCAGTCGCGTAACAGAATTCATAGCAGGTCCGTCAGAGCGGGCAGTCCAGTCGGCAGACAGCCCAAGATCGCCCCCCGGCGTTAAGATCGTGGTTATCACTAGGACCAGTACCTAGGTCGAGGGTACGGACTGTTTGATCCTCGATACCAGCATGATGACCGGTGTCGAGTGCCCACGCCCCCTCCAAGGTGTGGTTCCTACGCGCCCCGATGGTATGACGACAGGCACCTGTACAACGACGAGTGGAGGATTCCAGTCGACCCCCCGAGATCCCGGGTTTAATGCAAGGTCAGTCCTCGTTCATGGCCTGGTTGACAGAGGCAGAGCAAACAAAAAAGGGCTGGACAGAGGTCATCCGAGTGGCAGCAGAGCGTTCGTCTCTGGGCCCGAGTGTTTCAGGAGAGCCATTCGTGCAGCTAAGATTCCTCCCAAGTTCAGGTTGGCTACAGGAGTGAGTAAGTTCACAGGCGACACAAAGCCAGATAGTTGGTTATAAGATTACCGAGTGACAGTGCAGATTGGTGGAGGCAATGATGAAGTAGCCATGAAGCACCTCCCCTTGATGCTTGAAGGCCCGGTCAGGGCCTGGTTAAATCAGTTGGCTCCGGCTAGCATGTACTGTTGGGAAAACTTAGCCCGAGTGTTTATCAAGACATTTGAAGGCACTTGCATGCGTCTCGCTGGGCTATCTGAGTTCCAACATTGTGTCTAAAAACCGAATGAAACCATGAGGGATTACATCCAACGGTGGACTACTCTTCACCATCTGGTGGAGAACGCTTCAGAGCACCAAGCAGTCTGAGCTTTCAAGGAAGGCATGCGGTATAGAGAGCTCACACTAAAATTCGGTCGCTCTGGGGCCATGAATCTGAATCGGATGATGGCGATAGCCACTCGGTATCCGAATGGCCAAGAAGAAGACTGACTCCGCAATGGCAAAGGCAAGATAGTCAACCCCGACGCTGCGGGTGCACTAGTAGAAAAGGGGGCTTTTGTCCTGGTTGGTAAGGGCCTTTAGTCCCGGTTTTTGAACCGGGACTAAAGGGTCGTTACTAATGCCTCCCCCCTTTAGTCCCGGTTCTTACACGAACCGGGACTAAAGGCCGCGGCCACGTGGAGCTCCACCTTTAGTCCCGGTTGGTAACACCAACCGGGACTAAAGGGAATTTTATGATTTTTTTATGAAAAAAAAAATTGCGAAATTTTTTTGAATTTTTTTTATTTTCATATTTCTGAATTATTTTAATCTCTAATCTCTAATCACCACCCCTCATCACTGCTCAATTTTCCTCTAATCTCTAATCACCCCTCATCATTCCAAATCATCTAACTTCCCGGACGGTCACCCATCCTCTCACTACTCCAGCCTGAGCATGCTTAACTTCCTCATTTCCAAGTCTGCACATGTTGTTTTCCTGACAATAGTAAGATGTCAATCCTATTAACCCTCAGGAATTTAGCTTGAGCATGAAGTGACACATTTCACTGTTTGAGTTTGAAACTATTGTTTTAAAAAACAATAATTATTTAGTAACACTAATATTTCTGTAATAATTAGTTTGACCATTGTTTGACCATTGTTTGACCACAGTTTGACCAGATTTGACCAAAATTCAAAAAAACTGAAATAATTATTTAGTAACACTAATATTCTAGAATCATTAGTTTGACCATTGTTTGACCACAGTTTGAATTTTTTGCATTTTTTTGCCTCTCTAGATCTTAAAAGCCCCGTAACTTTTTTTCTGTTAGGTTTTTGAGGATTTTGAAAATGTTTAATGGGGTTCCCCCGGTTAATTTCGGATGTAACTTTTCGAGTAGATGATTTTTCATATAAAAAACTTTTTCGTCCGAGTTCGTATGCAAAAGTTATGCCCATTTTAAGAAATTCCAGAAAGATTTTGCAAATAAAGTCGAAATTCATATTTGTTAATTTTCCCAACAACTAGACCACATATCACATGGGAAACTTTTATTATTTTATTTTTTTGACATTTCCATCATT
>NC_057811.1:19458307-19529148 GCF_018294505.1 Triticum aestivum
TTTAGTACCGGTTCGTGCCATGAACCGGTACTAATGCCTCAAATCCCATTAGTACCGGTTGGTGGCACCCAACCGGGACTAATGGGCATCGCACCCTTTAGTCCCGGTTCGTGGCACCAACCGGGACTAAAGGGCCCAGGTGAACCGGGACTAATGCCTTAGCCGCACGAACCGGGACGAATGCTCACATTAGTCCCGGTTCGTGACTGAACCGGGACTAATGTGAATAATGCCCTGTGACGAAAGCCCTGTTTTCTACTAGTGGTGGGAACCCCAGTCAGAAGCAGAAGCGCAAAGCTGAAGCCACAGGCCAGGCTGAAGCTGCAGTGATTGGCTCCGCTCCAAGAAGAATACAAGAAGAATGTTGATCCGAGTGATTTGCTCCGCTCCAAGAAGCCTGCTTCTGAGTCTGCATTTCAGTCGGCCGGCGAGACGAAACCAGTCCATATTCTCCCAGAAGATCCCACAGCTGCTCCAACCCACCATCTCAACGACACTCAACAGCAAATAGGAAGCCGCGCTCATCCAGTTCCTCCGTGAGAACTGGGACATCTTCGCATGGATACCATTAAACATGCCAGGTGTACCCAGGGGGCTGGCTGAGCACCGTTTGCGTGTCGACTCCAAAGCTAAACCTGTCAAGGAACATCTCCATCGGTCTGCCGTGGAGAAGAGGAAGGCGATTGGCGAGGAAGTGGCTTGGCTCCTGGCAGCTGAGTTCATCCGCGAGATATACTACTCAGAGTGGCTCGCCAACATCGTCATGGTCCCCAAGAAGGATAAGTCACTCCGTATGTGCATTGACATCAAGCATATCAATCGGGCCTGCCCGAAAGATCATTTTCCGCTCCCTCGCATCGATCAGATAGTCGACTCGTCTGCGGGATGTGAGCGATTGTCTTTTCTCGATGCGTACTCCCGATACCGTCAGATCCGACTGTATGGGCCAGATGAGATAAAAACGGTCTTCATCACCCCATTCGGGTGTTTTTGCTATGTCACCATGCCTTTCGGTCTCAAAAATGCTGGTGGCACATTCATGCGCATGATTCAGAAGTGCCTGCTCACTCAGATCAGTCGGAATGTGGAAGCATATATGGATGATATCGTGGTTAAGTCACGCAAAGGTTCCAACGTGCTGACTGACCTCGCTGAAACCTTTGCCAATTTGAGAAGGTATGACATTAAGTTGAATTCGTCCAAATGCACATTCGGGGTACCCGGAGGAAAGTTACTTGATTTTTTCGTTTCCGAATGAGGGATAGATGACACTCCCCAGAAGATCGGTACAATTCTCCTAATGAAATGCCCCGTGCGAGTGCATGACGTTCAGAAGCTCACAAGTTGTCTCGCTGCTCTCAGTCGATTCTTTTATCGTCTCGGTGAAAAGGCACTGCCTCTTTACCGACTGATGAAAAAGTCTAATACGTTCGAGTGGACTCCTGTAGCTGAAGCAGCGTTTGTGGAGCTCAATGTCCTACTTTCCACCCAGCTGGTGCTCGCTGCTCTGAACAGCAAAGAGCCTCTGCTCTTGTATGTCGCAGCCACTGGTCAGGTTGTCAGCACAATGCTCACAGCGAAGGGAGAAGAAGAAGGCAAGACTTATAAAGTTCCTACATCTCTGAAGTCTTGACTCCATCCAAGCAGAGGTATCCACATTATCAGAAGCTTGTTTATGGAATTTTTTTGATTGCGAAGAAAGTTGCACATTATTTCCAAGACCACTCGATTTCAGTCGTCAACGACACTCCATTGTCTGAAATCATGAACACTTGAGATGCAACTGGTCGAGTGGCTAAGTGGGCAATTGAATTTCTCCCTTTGGATATCAAGTTCGAAGCAAAGAAGGCGATCAAATCTCAAGCACTCAAGTAAGTGGATTGAACAGCAACAAGCGACTCAAGTTCACTCGGATCACTAGACTATCTTCTTTAATGGATCCAAGATGTTGAATGGCTCTGGTGCCGGAGTGGCCTTGGTGTCCCCAAGAAGCGATAAAATCAGTTATGTCCTCCAGATTCACTTGAATTCCTCCAATAACGAAGCTGAGTATGAAGCACTTTTATACGGGTTGCGTATGGCCATTTCACTCGGCGTCTGTCACTTGATGGTCCACGGTGACTCGGATTTTGTGGTTAATCACGTGAGGAAGGAGTGGGTCGTCAGAAACCCTGCCATGACTGGATAATGCAACGCAGTAAGGAAGTTGGAGAAAAAGTTCGAGGGTTTGGAGCTTCACCACATTCCCCGAATCAAGAATCAAGCAGCTGACGATCTAGCAAAGATAGGTACCACTCGGATCCCAGCAATGTGTTTCTTGAGCATCTCCATTCCCCTTCAATACAAGAAGATCCTTTCACTGAAGATCCTCCTCAGGAGAAAAGTCCTACCGATCCGACTGGAATCGAGATAGCCGCTGTTATTGACTTAGTGATGGAAATCCTGGTGATCATCCCCGACTGGACGGTACCATACATTGCATATCTGCTCAGGCAGGAGCTTCCAGAAGATGAAGTTGAAGGGCGTCAGATTGTCCACAGGTCCAAGGCATTCATAGTGATGAATGGGCATCTCTACAGAGAGAGTGTTACTGGTGTGGCTCAACGATGTATTTCTCCAGAAGAGGGTTGACTGATCTTGGATGAGATCCACTGAGGGACCTGTGGTCACCATGCGTCTTCTCAGACCATCGTGGCCAAAGCATACCGAGCCGGATTCTACTGGCCGCGGGCCAATGAAGCTGCAAAAGAGATTGTTGAGAAGTGTGAAGGTTGTCAGTTCTATGCAAACATGTCACACAAGCCCGCATCTGCCTTGAAGACCATTCCACTCGTCTGGCCGTTTGTTGTGTCGGGATTCGACATGGTTGGGCCGCTGAGGACCGGTAGAAGTGGTTTTACTCATCTACTGGTAGCAGTCGACAAGTTCACCAAGTGGATTGAGGCAAGGCCTATCAGAAACTTAGACTCAAGCACATCCATCACTTTCATAAGAGAGCAGATATTCTGATATGGAGTTCCGCACAGCATTATCACAGACAACGGCTCAAACTTTGACTCAGAAGAATTCAGAGTGTTCTGCGCTTCCCAGGGGACTCGGGTGGATAACGCAGCCGTTGCGCACCCGCAGTCGAATGGCCAAGCTGAAAGAGCAAATGATCTGATCCTCCAGGGTTTGAAACCATGGTTCATGCATGACCTCAAACACGCAGCTGGGGCTTGGGCGTCTGCATTTCCATCTGTTATGTGGGGACTAAGGACAACTCCCAACTGATCCAGCAACCGAACCCCTTTCTTCATGGTGTATGGGGCGGAAGCCGTACTGCCTAGTGATCTGTTGCACAATGGCACCCCAGTGGAACTTTATTCAGAAACTGAGGCAGAACAAGCACGTCAGGATGTAGTAGATCTTCTGGAAGAAGAACGGGATATGGCTTTGATCCGGTCGACTATCTATCAACAAGATCCTCATCGATTCCATGCTGGGAACGTCAAGGGTCCAACATTTCAAGAAGGATACCTGGTGCTCTGAGTGGATCAGCAGTGACCACACAAGCTCGCCCCTGCATGGGAAGAACCTTTCATCGTCACCAAGGTGCTTCACAATGGAGCCTACCACCTTTACAACCTAACTCAGAAGAAAGATGAGCCGTGCTCTTGGAACGCAGATCTTCTCCACCGATTTTATACTTAACACTCGGATCGTTCAGATGTAATAAGAATACTTTTAGATTATTTATCAAGACATGACTCCTGCAGTCTTATGATGATTTCTCTTACATAAGCGTGTGCCCAAATCCCCTAGTGGGTGACTTAGCTGCGAGCCCATCCTTGCCTAAGTTAAAAAACTACTCCGAGTGGAGAGCAATCCTCCACTCGGGGGCTTAGCCGCGAGCCCATACTCGCCTAAGTTAAAAAACTACTCCGAGTGGAGAGCAATCCTCCCACTTGGGGGCTTAACCACGAGCCCGTCCTCGCCTAAGTTAAAAAAACTACTCCGAGTGGAGAGCAATCCTCCCACTCGGGGGCTTAGCCGCGAGCCTGTCCTCGCCTAAGTTAAAAAACTACTCCGAATGGAGAGCGGTCCTCCCACTCGGGGGCTTAGCCGCGAGCCCGTCCTCGCCTAAGTTAAGAAACTACTCCGAGTGGAGAGCAATCCTCCCACTCGGGGGCTTAGCCGCGGGCCCATCCTCGCCTAAGTTAAAAAACTACTCAGAGTGGAGAGCAATCCTCCCACTCGGGGGCTTAGCCGCGAGCCCGTTCTCACCTTAGTCAAAAAACTACTCCGAGTGGAGAGAAATCCTCCCACTCGGGGGCTTAGCCGCGAGCCTGTCCTCGCCTAAGTTAAAGAACTACTCAGAGTGGAGAGCAATCCTCCCACTCGGGGGCTTAGCCGCGAACTGGTTTCTCCTTAGTCAAAAGACCCGATCACACAAAGCGTTCTGAAAACAAGAAAGCAATATTCGGATAAAACCACCAAGTTCGGATAAATCTGTCAAGTTTCAGAATAGCAAGCAAAAGTACTCGGGCGTCAGGACCGAAAGAGTTTAAATGCTTACAGAATCACTCGCCATTCCAAGGCAAATAAGTTCAAATCATCAAAGTTTCTTTTTCACATGGCGGGAGGAGGACTCGCTGGCTCGACGAAAGTGTCCAGGTCGATGCCATCAGCTATGCGAGTGGCTGCTTCAATAAAGGTCTCCATGAAATCTTCGAACTGGAGTTTCTTCATATTCTCCACCTGAAGAGCTTTCAGCTTGTCCTCCCGAGCCTCCTTGCAGTGGAAACGAACAAGAGATAACGCCACGTCGGCTCCGCAGCGAGCAGCTGACTTCTTCCACGCTTGCACTCGACCAGGGATTTCACTGAGGCGAGTCATCAGTGACTCGAGGTCGTTCTGAAGAGTATCCTCTGGCCATAGTTCCTTGTCTATCTGAGTCAGTGCGACTTTCAGTCGAGCAATATACCCCAAGACACTGTCAAGACGAGCTTCAAGTCGCAGGACATTCATCGCAGCCTCAACTTTGATGAGTGACTTTGTGGGGTCCAAGCCTGGTTTGATCCGTTCGGTCTCCTGCTCAAAATTCTGACAGAACTCTGCACAAAGAGGGAAAATATGGGTCAGCAGCAGCATTATGTTGAAAATTTTGGATTCACTAGAACGAAGAAGGCTACCTTCAAGCATGATGTACATCTTCTTTGTGAGGTTTCCCAAGTAAACCTCAAGCTCGTCCCTCTTCCGAGTGAGCTGGTCCACCTTGTCAGCCAAGACGACTTTCTCTTCTCTCAGCTGTGCAGCTTCTTTCTTCACTTCCTCAACAACAGCCTTTAAAGTGGTGTTTTCCTCTTCAAGTTTGCCGACTGAAGCTAGCTTTCTCCAGCTGCTTCGGTCTTCTCACGCGCTACCTGCTGCACTCCCGCAAGTTCAGTGTCCTTCCTCTCCAACGCCTGCTTCATAGTGTCTAAAGAAATAACATTCTTTAGTCGTGCTTGGAGTTGACGTTTTTCACTACGCACATCTGTTCGAGTGGAATCACTCGGTTCAAAAGATGAAAAAGAAGATTCGACAAAGGATACATGAGACAAAGTATTACCTCCCATGGTTTTCACTTCGGCCTGATCATCCTCCAGGTTTTTCTTGGCAAGTTACAAATCAAGTCGGAGTTGGATATTTTCCTTCTCCGGGGCAGCGTACTGATTCCCAAGTTCACAAGATTTCTGCGATCAAGGAAAAAGAAAATCCAGTCGACGAAAAGCAAGACCCTTTACTTCCGAGTGGACAAGAGCAAATTTGGATTACTGTTGTCAAAAGAGTTCTAAGACCACCGCAGAATCAAAATTTCAATGACGGTCTCGGGGCCTACACCCGGCGGGTGCACTCAGCATGCCCACCCTGGATCAATTTCCCACTTGGTACGGCCTGCCTTGGAAAAGAAAAAAATCTCTCTTGTTCTCAGACCCCGCCTACTGCCCGCAGTTGACAGCGGTCTCGGGGACTACAAATAGTAGGTGCACTCAGCGTGCCCCCACTGGGTCACTTACCCACTCGGCACGGCCTGACCGGCCCGAGTGAAGAGCTACAAACAAGCATATTCTAAAAGACCCTCACCGAATCAAACATTCGACAAGGGTCTCGGGGACTACACCCAGTGGGTGCACTCAGCGTGCCCCCACCGGAAGAGATACACAATGAAAGAAAACACCCACTGGGTGTACAAGTTCAAAGCACAGACCCATGATAGATGCACATTAAAGGTTTTAAAACGTTCATCGACGAACATCTTACGAATAAAAAAGCAGCAGTTTCAGATAGCATATCCTAACAGAACAAGCGATGATCCAATCGGAAAGCAACCTACAATTGTACTTACTCGGACATTGGTCTGAAGGGCAGAACTGAAGGAAATATGCCCTATAGGCAATAATAAAGTTATTATTTATTTCCTTATTTCATGATAAATGTTTATTATTCATGCTAGAATTGTATTAACCGGAAACATAATACTTGTGTGAATACATAGACAAACAGTGTGTCACTAGTATGCCTCTACTTGACTAGCTCGTTGATCAAAGATGGTTATGTTTCCTAGCCATAGACATGAGTTGTCATTTGATTAATGGGATCACATCATTAGGAGAATGATGTGATTGACTTGACCCATTCCGTTAGCTTAGCACTTGATTGTTTAGTATTCTGCTATTGCTTTCTTCATGACTTATATATGTTCCGATGACTATGAGATTATGCAACTCCCGTTTACCGGAGGAACACTTTGTGTGCTACCAAACGTCACAACGTAACTGGGTGATTATAAAGGTGCTCTACAGGTGTATCCGAAGGTACTTGTTGGGTTGGCGTATTTCGAGATTAGGATTTGTCACTCCGATTGTCGGAGAGGTATCTCTGGGCCCACTCAGTAATGCACATCACTATAAGCCGTGCAAGCATTGTAACTAATGAGTTAGTTGCGGGATGATGTATTACGGAACGAGTAAAGAGACTTGCCGGTAATGAGATTGAACTAGGTATTGAGATACTGACGATCGAATCTCGGGCAAGTAACATACCGATGACAAAGGGAACAACGTATGTTGTTATGCGGTTTGACCGATAAAGATATTCGTAGAATATGTGGGAGCCAATATGAGCATCCAGGTTCCGCTATTGGTTATTGAGCGGAGACGTGTCTCGGTCATGTCTACATAGTTCTCGCACCCGTAGGGTCCGCACGCATAAAGTTCGATGACGGTTATATTATGAGTTTATGTGTTTTGATGTACCGAAGGTAGTTCGGTGTCCCGGATGAGATCGGGGACATGACGAGGAGTCTTGAAATGGCCGAGACGTAAAGATCGATATATTCGACGACTATATTCGGACTTCGGAAAGGTTCCGAGTGACTCGGGTATTTATCGGAGTACCGGAGAGTTACGGGAATTCGCCGGGGAGAAGTATTGGGCCTTATTGGGCCATACGGGAATAGAGGAGAGAGGCCAAAAGGAAGGAGGCGCGCACCCCCCCTCTGGTCCGAATTGGACAAGGGGTGCAGCCCCGTTTTCCTTCTCCCTCTCCCCCTCTTTCCTTCTCTCCTACTCCAACAAGGAAAGGAGGAGTCCTAATCCCGGTGGGAATAGGACTCCCCCCTTGGCGCGCCCTCCTCCTTGGCCGGCCGCCTCCCCCTTGCTCCTTTATATACGGGGGCAGGGGGCACCCCATAGACACAACAATTGATCGTTTGATATCTTAGCCGTGTGCGGTGCCCCCCTCCACCATAGTCCACCTCGATAATATTGTAGCGGTGCTTAGGCAAAGCCCTGCGTCGGTAGAACATCATCATCGTCACCACGCCGTCGTGCTGACGGAACTCTCCATCGTAGCTTTGCTGGATCGGAGCTCGCGGGACGTCATCGAGCTGAACGTGTGCTGAACTCGGAGGTGCCGTGCGTTCGGTACTTGGATCGGTCGGATCGTGAAGACGTACGACTACATCAACCGCGTTGTGCTAATGCTTCCGCTTTCGGTCTACGAGGGTACGTGGAGAACACTCTCCCCTCTCATTGGTATGCATCACCATGATCTTGCGTGTGCGTAGGAATTTTTTTGAAATTACTACGTTCCCCAACAAGAACTAGCGTCATATGTAGCCTTACTGGACTCGTACACCGCCTTCAGTCGCTCCATCATCAGGCCAGCTTGGATCATAGCCTCCTTGGCAGCTCCTGTTTGGTCCTCCTGGACATGATGCAGGGCGAATTCAGTTGTCGCAGGAGTTAGTGATGCAGCTGGAGGGACCAGCGTTTGAGGTTGCCCAGTCGGACTAGTGGCTTGAGCAGTCGACATCGAAGGCTGGACAGTCGACAAACGGTCAGCAAAGGAGACACCAACTCGAGATGAACCTCCAAGTTCTTGAACAACTGGCTCAGGCGGTGGATGAGACGTCTGACTGGAAGGCACTCGCCGGGCGAGGTTCCGCGAGGTGGTCGAGGTCCTGCCTCTTCCTCCTGCATTCTTTGGAGGCTCATCCTCGTCGTCGTCTGGAAGCTGGATAACATCTGCTGGCACTGTAGTCACTCGACAGTAAGATTTCAGTTGACAGCCAGGACAATCGATAAGTTTCAAAATGATCACACCTACTCGAGAAGTGGCTGCATCTGCAGTCTCTGCGTCAGCCTGTTCATCATCATTCTCCATGTGAGACGTCCTAGAGGTAGCGGCCCTTGAGGCCCAAGATCCCATTCGGTCAACTAAAAGAGAAGATCCACAACAGCAATGAAGAAAAGAAGAAGAAGCACTTACACCGAAGTCATGGGCACGGCAACTTTGATCCTGGGCAAAGCCTTCCGAGGCTCAAGAGGAATGACCTTTGCTTGCTTGGCAACTTTCTCAGTCAGCTCAGGAGTGGTCGTCCGAGTGCGCTTCTAGGTCCTCGCACTCGACGCCGCAGCCTTGCCATGATCGACCGTAGGGTCTTGTGACTGCTTGGAATGGCCCTCGGAGCGTGGTGGTGAATTGACTTCTTCACTGTCATCAGGGTCGTCACTCTAGTCCTCACTGTCGTCAGCGTACTCAATGTTAGCGCTCCCACCCTCGTTGTCCCCTTCTCCAAGGTGCTGCTCTCCGTTCGGCACGGGCGAGTACATCTTAGTGAAAACCTGCAAGATACAAATTACAAAAGTCAGTCGGATTCCAGTACTACTGCACATTGAGAAGTAATAGGTGAAACACTCGACAAGTCATGTCAGACCTCTCCTAGAAGGTTCTCGGCGTCGAATGGCAAGATCCGTTTTGCCCCGCGCAGGTTGTCCTTGTTCCCGGTGAATATTTCGAAGCCACTGCGCCACCGTCTCCTCTTTGACATCCTCCGGGTGAGTCCGAGCGGTGTCTTCTGGACCCGGGTACAGCCGCATGGGGTGGTCGCGAGCTTGCAAGGACTGGATGAGTCGGCTGAGGAACACCTTCAGTAGATCCATGCCAGTCACTCCACCCTGGATCAGCGCAACGACCGCGTTGACAAAAATGGCTACCTCACCCTTCTCCTCTTCAGATACAGTCAATGAACGAGGAGTACGGAGTCTCTCTACAGAGAAAGGGGGAAGGCCAGTCGACTGACCCGGAGTCGGTACATCCTTGCAATAAAACCAGGTCGACTGCCACCCCCTATCCGATTTGAGAAAGGTCATAGGAGGGAAAGAACTCCTACCCCTCATCTGGATTCTTAGCCCCCCACACATTTGGATCACATGCGTCCTCTCATCAGTCGGATTAGCTTTCTTCACCGACTGAGATCGGCAAGTGAAAATGTGCTTGAATAATCCCCAAGGTGGGTGACATCCTAGGAAGTTCTCACACATCGAAACGAACATGGCAAGATATGAGATGGTGTTGGGGGGTGGAAGTGATGGATCTGAGTGCCAAAGAAGTTCAAGAAACCTTGGAAGAACGAGTGTGGTGGCAAAGAAAAACCTCTTTCTACATGCGTCGTAAGGAGAACGCGCTCTCCATCGCGCGAGCAGGCCCGATCTCCCCCTCCGGTAGCCTCCAGGATCCTTCCGCAATCAGGCCGTCGGTGACGAGGTTTTCCAGATCCTCCGCCATGACGGAGGAGCGGATCTAATCCCCCTGGATCCAACGTGGCGGCAGAGCAGACCGCGAGGTCGACCCCTTCACCGTCTTCTTGCCCTTGGCCGTCGACTTCTTTGCGTGCTCCAGAGCTGCGGTCTTGTCCTTCGCCATTGCTGCAAAGCTCGAGGAGAGTGGGCAGAGGGGCGTTACATGGGAGGAGACGAGGCGGAGAAGCAGAGGAGAAGGGGGAGAACGGCAAGCACTATTCCACTCATCGGCAACGGCGCCTTATATGACCTCGCGACCGAGTGGCTGACTCGTGGGCCCGCGCAATCAACGAAATCCTGCAACCGGCGCAGGCTCGATACATGGTGAAAAAGGTGGCGCCAGGATCGAGGAGTCCCTCCCCACCTGCCCCGCTTACCGCGCTGCATCCCGACCCGCGCGCTACTCCAAATTTCGGATCTCGTGAAATTTGGATCCAGCAAAGCAATCGATCACGTCAGACATATATAAATCCAATCTACTCGAAGACATGCTGCATAATTCACTCGGAGATTCTAGAAGCCAGAATCGATCAAGGCGACTGACGAAGGGTTAAGATACCCGCATACTTTCAGGCCCCTGAGAAAATGTCTCCAGGACATTAAATCGGGTCGGAAACAACTTCAACCCTTCCTCACCAGGTCCTTAATCCATTCGGGGGCTAATGACGAGGACATGTACCTAGGGTAGGGTCTTAGGCCTGACCTATATGCCCTACACAAGGACACTACACAAGAGTCCAAGGCCTACAATCCTCATGAAGTGCAATACACTCGACAGAAGATCTCACTCGGATATCGCAATTCCACTCGACCGTCATTATTCACTCGGAAGACAAGAATCAACTCGGAGTTCAGAATACCTAGAGCCACCCCAGGATGGCAACAGTTAGGCATTCACTCCGTCGTCATAAACATCATTTAATACGGGCATTACCAGTAACGTACATGACATTATACTCACATTGAACCCTGGTGTAACTGAGGGCTGCGAGGGGTCGGCGTACTCTATATAAGCCACGCCTCCCCTCTTGCACAAGGGCTCGCAGCGCCTGCAACTCAACACTCCAATCAACAAGCCTCCGTGGCACCAAGATGTAGGGCTGTTACCTCCTCCGAGAGGGGCCTGAACTCGTAAAACCAAGTGTACAACATCGTAGTAGCTAGGACTTTGCCCTCTCCTACGTACCCCCTATCTCTACTGTCAGATATGTTCCCACGACAGCCACCTCACACGTCATCACTCGGCCGCCCTGCGCGTCGCCACTCGGTTGTACACATCCTCGCCCCTTGGCCGCTCCGGCATCGCCACTCGGTTGTGCACGTCTTCACCACTCGGCCACCCCGCGCGTCGTCATTCGGTTGTACACATCCTCGCCCCTCGGCCGCCCTGCGCGTCACCATCAGTTGGACATGTCTTCACCACTATCCCCCAACACGGGAGCGAGTAAGTTACTTATATGATCAAACCTTATATCGCACTCTGTAGCGAGCTTACCTCTTTCGAGCATCACTCGGGGGCTACGCACACCCGATGGCTATTTCATCAACCTATTGATCACGTCAGGAATATTTTTCTGGCCATACATGATCGGTCCGCCGAAGATCTATAAGGGTAGCACTGCCCACTTGGACGATCACCCAAATCATTACCTGGAGTCATCTTCAGGGCCGCAAAACTGTGTAAACGACGCTCCTCTACGGATATACTTGGCCTTTCTTCTAGGCTCCAGGGCGTCAGTTTCACAAACTTGGACTCGGAGATGGCATGTGGTGGTGTTCTCCCGGGATAATGAGTGGCCTCTCTCTGGAGAGTCAGTCCACGCGCTAGCCTCGTCACTCGGGTTTCATGGCACGTCCACATCAGACCACTAGTCTGTCTCCTCTGGGAGACATACGAGTGCCACCAAGTTTTTCCTTGCAGTCAACATACCTTGACCATTTAGGAAGCACATCCACTCGGACAAATAGCCCTTTCATTTCAAAGGGTGAAAACAACGCTCCTCTACGGATACACTTGGCCCTTCTTCTAGGACCAAGGCGTTAGTTTCACAAACTTGGACTTAGAGGTGACCTGTGCTGGCGTTCCCCTGGGATAGTGAGTGGCATCTCTCTGGAGAATCAGCCCACACGCTGGCACCGTCACCCGGGTTTCATGGCATGTCCTCACTCAGACTTCTAGTCAATCTCTCCCGAGAAACATATGAATGCCACCAAGTTTTACCAGCAATCAACGCAATCCGAGCAATCGGAAAACGTATAGCCCATAATTCGTTGAAGTTTTGTTCAAGTCGTAGTTGACTAAAGCTTGAGGATACGCGCCGAGTGCCCCCCAGTGCTCGGGCCAAAACAAGTTTTTAGTAAACTCGTTCTACTAAACCTCAACTGATTCATGGGATAAACCTATGAGAGCACCGTCAGTCGGCATGTTCCTCACTCAGCTTTCTACTTTTCATAAAATATGCTCAATACCTAACGCTCACTCTTCGTCTCCAACCCGGTCCCAACCCATTCATCTAGTTGGCAAGAGAAAAAGCTAACGGTCAATGCAAGAAGTACTACTGGAGCAATTACACCCTGGAGTATCCAGCTTTTTTCTACAGTCGGCAGTTTCGAGGCCGAATTCATTCACCTTGCCGAGAGCACGAAGATTCGTTTGATTGATCCAGTTCCAGGTTGAATTTATTTACTGTGCCAAGTGCACGAAGATCGGTCCGACTGATTTAGTTCTAGGCTGAGGTTATTTACCATGCCAAGCGCATGAAGATCCATCCAATTGACTCAATTTCAGACTAAAAGATATTTACCATGCCGACTGCATGGAGGTTTACCAGGAGACTTAAACCCTCTGCCAAACTCATCTAGTCCAACAAAGGCTCGGGGACTACACCCAGTGGGTGCACTCAGCGTGCCCCCACTAGAAGAAAACTAAGAAAGAAACATTTTGCTCGGTCAAATCTAGCACCAACATTCAAGTACAACAAACCCTAAAGACTCCAACCGACTACCAGCAATCAGTCGGAGTCTTGGGGGCTACACCCTATGGGTGCGCTGATCTCGCACCCATAGAACAAAATTCCGGGTAATCTATTACTCGATGCAAGACCAATACCAGATCCTCAAGTACTAGTGGACCTTCAATTCAGAGAGGAACAAGTCCAATCAGTACCAGCTAAGAAGATTTTTAGTTCTCTCACACCCCCGCCGACTGCTCGCAGTCGACGGCGGTCTCGGGGACTACACCCAGTGGGTGCACTCAGCATGCCCCCACTAGAGTAATCTCCACTTGGTACGTCCTGACCAGTCCGAGTGACGAACAACAAACAAACAAGTTCTAAGGCCCCCGTCAATTACCAAAAAAAATTTGCTATAAGGTGAGTTTAACGCTCCTCCGTGGACCTGTTTTGAGCCTTCTTCTAGGACTCAAAGCGTGAAACTCATAAGTTTGGATCTAGAACCAACTCATATTGACGTTCCTCTGAGATAAGAATGGCATCTCTCCGAGAGAGCAGTCCATGCGTCAATCTTGTTGCCCGGATTTAATGACACACCCATACTCTGATCACGAGTTAACCTCTTCTGAGAGATGAACGAATGTCACCAAGTTTCTCCTCGCGGCCACTTACCCATATAAGTCGGGAAGCGCGGTGCCAAAATCCATTGAGATTTCGTTCAAACCTTGGTTGTTTGAGAGCACGATGATGGGACCGAGTTTTTCAGTAATCACTCGGGCCAAATTGCGTCTTTTATAAATCGTTTTGCAAAATCTCAATCGATTCGGGGGCTAATGTTTGGGATACACATAACAGGTAGGCCCACTAAGGGTCCAAATATTATAAAGCATGGGGTCCACACATCAGGTGGGTCCGGATAAATATCATACAGGCATATTACCCACTCGGACATATCAACGTACCATCCACTCGGATGACAGTTAACCACTCGGCTGTATGACTCACTCGGACATATGAAGACCAACAGTCAGCATGGCGGTTTTGTAGTAGGCTGATATTATGGCATTGATGCTCCACCTTGTAACATAAGAGGTGAGGGGGCGGCGCACTCTATATAAGCCACCCCCACCGCTAGACTTGGCGCATGCCCTCTTTCTTCTCCCTTGGCTCTCTCGCCATTAGTCTCAGGACTTAGCTCAGGCATGGAGATCCGTTCTCCTCTCTCTCACACACACATTGTAATCTCTGGATATATACTCACATAAAATAAAGCCTCTTCGGAGCACGAGACGTAGGGTTATTATCTCCACCGCGAGAGGCCCGAACTTGCTAAAACACTGTGTCATCCATATGCATCTCGATAGATCATGCTCCTTTATCCTACCCCTCTCTCATTGTCGGAATCGTTACCACGACAACGCCCATGTGGCTTTCTCAGTTCCATCGTACCACTATGGTGAGTAATCACGGTAACTCTGGAAGAGGTCTCCACAGCTCCAAGTTTCATCATAGTTCCATTCAAATTCCCAATGCATCTCATTCCCAGGAAATTGCACTGTCTGACGACTGGTGACTCTCATCATGCTCATCATTGTTGCCCTCCTCAAACACTTGGTCATGCTTTCTCACTCTAGCAACTAAACGTATGTCTGCTACACAAGTGAGGTAGTAGTTTTTTTATAGAAGGTCCATGAATGAACATGATGTGTGGCCCAAACATCATTTTGCACCGGACTTCACATGACGATTGTTGTGGCCAATCATTTCTACTCCTTATGATATTTATTCCGACAACATGTGATGTAATTGTTGAAGAATTATTGACGCTTTGTGGTGTCCATCAATGGAGTATTGTAACAAACAAGGACAAAGCAATGATGGCAACAAACAGGGAAATAAAACTCTTATTTTTATGAGAAAGTAGGAGAATGTCCTATTGTATATTATTAAAAGTTACAAGTATGTAAAGAAATACTTATTAGTATTGCTTGATTTCCATCGCCGTACAAAAATAAAATATATGTGCTACCAAACCCTGGTGTAAGAGCATCTACAACCAGACTAAAAAATGCACCTCCTAAACATCCGCAGTCGTAATCGAGCATGACTCTGGACAGCGTCGGGATGGCCCCTCAACTGTCCTATCGAACAACCACACTCCTCATATCAAAACCCTCAAATCCATGCAAATCCATACACGTCAATCATATAGCACAATTCGCCATCAATTCAACAATGCAACAAAGCAAAATGAACCACAATTCAACAATTCAAACATGACAAAACGAAACCCAACGTCCGGGCCGTGTCCGGCCAACATGATGAATCACTTGACAACCGCCACCTGGGTCACATCCAAGGCTGTCATGACCACTCTCGCCCCCTCATACTCCCTATGCAGGTTGATCTCCTTCTTCCTCGCCTCAATCCAATTCTTGCCTTTTGGATCCAAGAGGTTTGCGTCGACCAACATTATCCTTGAATCCTACATGTCCCGAGCAAGTTCCAACCTCTCCTACAACTTCTTCCTCTTCTTCATCCAATCCAATCGATTGTTGGGAGCTTGAGCCACCATTTCTCTTCAACCTTTTGTTGTTGTTGTTGAGGACATCGACAGGTTGTTGCCAGTTAGCCATTCCATTTCAACCAACAATAGCTTAAAGTGAATGGCTTCTTCTTGATTTGTTGGTATGAAGTGGCCGCCAACCCCATCTATCAAACAAGAATTAGTCATGAGAATGCAACAAAAAAAGCTAGCAATGAAAATAATGTCAAAACGAAGAAAGTCAACTTACGTGACTATTGACTCCAACCCCACTTTGATTCTGGCCAACGACAGAAGAATAATGGCCAACATACTTGTTCACGTTGTCTTGAATGATGGACCATCTATATACGTTGGAAAGAGGCCACTATTTCATTATAGCCGGGCACACTAGAAGCCATTAGGTGAGAGAACACTTACGGTAAGCATCTTTTTTCATTGTACCACTCTTGAATTATCACAGTAACTCTAGAAGAGAACTCCAGAGATCCTCGGTTATTCGATGTTCCAGTCAAATTCCCAATGCATCTCACTCCCCGTGAAATTTCCCTATGTGACTGGTGATACTCCCATGCTCATCATTGTTGGGGATGTATCTGGTGCACCGGGACAATTTGTGCTACCGGTGCACCGGTCGCCCGTGCACATTAAAAAATGTTCGAAAAAATCCGGAAAAAAAATTAGTGCATTGACACAACATGAATGTATATTGTCACAAAATTTTAGATCGCTATTTTAAATAATGCTCGAGATACGAAAATAACAAATTTGACACTAAATAGTACATAACACAAGTTGGTCTTCAGTTTTGGCCCATTAGCACATTGACGTCAAATTTGTAATTTTTGTATCTTGACCATTGTTTTGAATTTTGATTTGATTTTTTGTGACAACATACATTGATGTTGTACTGATACACTAAATTTTTGTCGGATTTTTTTGAATTTTTTTGAATGTGCAACGGGGTCCGGTGCACCGGTAGCACCAATTGCCTTGGTGCATCAGATACGTTCCCCATCATTGTTACCCTCCTCACACACTTTGTCGTACTTTCTCCCTGTAGCAAGTAAACGTGATTCTGCCATACAAGTAGGGCCGTACTTATCTATAGAAGGTCGCTGAATGGACATGATTGTGGCCTAGACGTCATTCCTTCATGAAACTTCACATGACGGTTGTTGTGGCCATTCATTTTTTCCCCTTGTGAAGCTTATTCCGAGAGCAGGCGATGCAACTATTGAAGAACTATTGACGGTATGTGGTGCCCATCTACAGTTTAAACAAACCCAAAACTAAATACTATTGCATCAAACAAGGACAAAGCAACGATTCTGAAGTGGAACGATGGAGAAATAAAACTCTTGTTTTTTATGAGAAAGTGGGATAATATCCTATTGTATATTATTAAAAAGTTATAAGTATCTAAAGAAAAACTCATTAGTATTTCTTGATTTCCATCATGGTGCAGAAATACAATTTATGTGCTACCAAACCCTGTTTGTAAGAGTATCGATAGTCGGAATAGGCAAATCTGCCCCCTAAACATCGGTGGACGCGCTCGGGCACAACTCCGGGTAGTGTGGGATGGCCCCTGAAAAGTCGTACCGAACAACCACACTCCTCATATAAAAACCCTCGAATGCATGTAGCTCAATAATATAGCACAAATTGATCACCAGTTCAACAATGCAACAAAGTAGATGAATCACAATTCAACAATGCAACACAACAGATGAACCACAATTCCAAAACATGCGAAAATGAAATACGACGTCATGCCGGGTCCGACCAACATGATTAATCACTGGACGGTCGCCATCTAGGTCATGTTTGCGGCTGTCGTGGCCGCTGTCGCACCCTCGTATTCCCTAAGCAGGTTGATACCCTTCTTCCTCACCTCAAGCCACTTCTTGCCGTCCGGATCCAAGAGGTTTGCGTCGGCCAACATTATCCTTGAATCCTATGTGTCCCGATCAAGATGCAACCTCTCCTACTACTTCTTCCTCTTCGTCATGCAATCCCATCGATTGTTGGTAGGTTGAGCCACCATTTATGCTCAACTTCTTGTTGCCATTCTTGAGGTCATCGACAAGTTGTTGCCACTTTGGTTTGCCATTCAATTTCAACCAACAATTGCTTAAAGCGAATGGATTCTTGTCAGTTTGTTGGTATGAATGGCAGCCAACCCCATCAATCAAACAAGAATTTCTGATGAGAATGAAACAAACAAATCGAGCAATGCAAATGGTGAAAAAATGAAGAAAGCCAACTTAATGACTACTTACTCCAACCCCACTTCGATTTTGGCCAACCACAGAATAATAGTGGCCGACAACCTTGTTCATGTTGTTTTCGATGGTGGGCCATATATGATGGGAAGAGGCCTCTTTGCGGGTGGCATGGATAGAGTTCGGCTCCACATATTCCTTCTGTTCATGGCAGTGCTTGTGAATCTTTTTCCCGGCACTTGTTCGCGTTTGATCCATTCCACATATAGGGTCCATGCTTGTGGCCAATCACGGATTGCTGAGATTAAGGATTTGGGGAACTCATCCCATTTCCATTCTTTTAACTTCTCATCTTCTCCAATTGTTTTTGGATGGGTTTTCCAAGTAAAGGCTTATCTCACCTAGAGGTCTGGGGTCCCGGAGTAGTGGCAAACTCTCTAGTTCGTCTAGGTGCCAGGTGCTCCCTAGTGCTCAGCTACGGTTTTGTCCGAGTGCACGGGCCTACCATATTTCCTCTACTCGGTTCCCATAGTGCTTAGTTGTGGTTTTGTCCGAGGTGTTGGACCCCTAGGTGCCGGGTCTACCATATTTCCTCTGGTCGGTCTGCGTGCCCAGAGTTGCCGGCTGGGTACTGGTCACCTTGCCCTTGGAGGGTATATATATATATATATAGCCACCCTTCTCCTACCTTCAACTATAATACTGCTCTAGCTATCTCCCACCATTGCCAAACTCAAAAATCTTTGAGATCTCCATCCCCATCCACCCAAACCCTCTGATTCTTTACGGGCTGGAGGAGATTCACTCGATCTATGTTCCTACCAAACCAATTTGTGTTTCCCCTCATTCATCTTCACCAACTTGTTACTCTTGGAGCTTAGGCTCCTAGATGGCTAGAGGTTCCTCTGAAAGCTTCCTTGCTTGTGGTGTGCTCCGAAGACGTAAGTAAAAGTGTGATGGTCGCCTTCAAGACCAACCCGAGTGATTCAAGGCTCATCTGTTGGGGTTATCTCAAGGAGAATATAGTGAGCCTTTGTGGCATTCCTGAAACTGTACTACTAACTGAGGAAGTCCTGGATTAGGGGGTCCTCGGACAGCCGGACTATATCCTTTGGAAGGACTGTTGGACTATGAAGATACAAGATTAAAGACTTCGTCTCGTGTCCGGATGGGACTCTCCTTGGCGTGGAAGGCAAGCTTGGCAATATGGATATGTAGATCTCCTCCCTTGTAACTGACTATGTGTAACCCTAGCCCCCTCCGGTGTCTATATAAACCGGAGGGTTTAGTCCGTAGGACAACAACAATCATACCATAGGCTAGCTTCTAGGGTTTAGCCTCTACGATCTCGTGGTAGATCAACTCTTGTAATACTCATATCATCAAGATCAATCAAGCAGGAAGTAGGGTATTACCTCCATTGAGAGGGCCCGAACCTGGGTAAACATCGTGTCCCCCGCCTCCTATTACCATCCACCTTAGACGCACAGTTCGGGACCCCCTACCCGAGATCCGCCGGTTTTGACACCGACATTGGTGCTTTCATTGAGAGTTCCACTGTGCCGTCACCGTAAGGCTAGATGGCTCCTTCGATCATCGGCAACGATGCGATCCAGGCTGTGGTTTTCCTCCCCGGACAGATCTTCGTATTCGGCGGCTTCGTACTGCGGGCCAACTCGCTTGGCCATCTGGAGCAGATCGAGAGCTACGCCCCTGGCCATCAGGTCATGTTTGGAAACTTGAACTATACTGCCGACATCCGCGGAGACTTGATCTTTGACGGATTCGAGCCCATGTTAGGTGCGCCGCACAGTCACGACAGGCATGACTTAGCCTTGACAATGGACAGTGTTCGGGAGATCCCACCTACAGCTACTCCGGCCCTTGATCCGGAGCAGATTACGCTGTCCGAGGACGGGTGGATGGACCTCGCCACGGAGGCCGCACACTCAGCGGCGATAGAGCCGAATACTGACTTCACCTCCTCCGAGAGCCGCGTTGCCGAACCATTGGATTCATCCCCGGCAATGGGCACCGAGCCGCCTGCGTCCGTGCCTATCGAATCCGATGGGGCACCGATCATGGAGTTTACCTCCGTGGATATCTTTCAGCACTCGCCCTTTGGTGACGTGCTAAACTCATTGAGGTCTCTCTCCCTGTCAGGAGACCGTTGGCCGAACTATGTCCAGCTAGAAATTCGCTCCCCACCCACCACCCACTTAATAGCCACTGTCGACGATTTAACTGACATGCTCGATTTCGACTCCGAAGACATCGACGGTATGGACGACGATGTAGGAGAGGAACAGGAACCACCGCCCACAGGGCGCTGGACAGCCACTTCATCACACGATATACATATGGTGGATACACCCAAAGAAAACAATGACGAGGAACGGAAGGATGCAGCGAAGGATAGCTTCCTCGAGAAGCAACCAAAGCGACGGCGTAGGTGCCGCTCCAAATCCCGCCTCGGCAAGAACAGCGATAACAGCGCAAGGAAAAATAACACCCCGGTCGACTCCAGAGGAAACGACGACCACATTGACCCAGCGACAGAACAGGATGAACCAGCGGACGGCGAACATAGTACGGAGCCGCTGTCCGAACACGGTGACGCCGAGGATAAAGCTCATCAACCTCTCTCCGGAGAGGAAAATAGTCCGGACGAGGATGCACACATCATCCCGGAAAGGCACTTGGAACAAGAGAACCTCCGTAGAAGGCTTATCGCCACCGCGAGGAGTCTGAAGAAGCAGAAGCAAAGGCTTAAGGCCGCGCAGAATACGCTCAACAGTAGATGGAACAAAGTGCTTGACACTGAAGAAAAGTATGGTGGCAGTCGCCACACAAAGAGCTATCCAAAGCGCAAGTTGTTGCCCGAATTCGATGATGAGGCCTTAGAGCCCACACAGCCGAAATATAAAATGGCCGACCGGTCGGATCGACCACCTCGTGGCCGCGATAGGGCGGCTAACGAGGCCGCACATAAGTCAGCACACGATCCAAGCAAGGACTTGCATCAAAAGGCCGGCATGACCAGATCCATCTACGGATCTAGGAAGCGCGCTCCAACGCATAATCAAAACCGAACACTACAACCGTCAGAACGCCATGACACATCCAAATACAGGGGTGCCGTGCACCCCCTATGTTTCACCGATGAGGTGCTGGATCCCGAATTTCTAGAGGGATTCAAACCCGTGAACATAGAGACGTACGATAGAACGACAGACCCGGGGGTCTGGATTGAGGACTTCATCCTCCATATCCATATGGCTCACGGAGATGATCTCCACGCCATCAAATACTTGCCCCTCAAGTTGAAAGGACCAGCTCGGCATTGGCTGAAGAGCCGCCCCGAAAATTCAATCGGAAGTTGGGAGGAGCTTGAGGATGCTTTTAGGGCTAACTTTCAAGGGACCTATGTCCGACCTCCGGATGCAGACGATTTAAGTGATATAATTCAATAGCCCGGAGAGTCAGTCCGAAAGCTTTGGAACAGATTTGTCACTAAGAAGAATCAAATCGTCGACAGCCCGAACGCCAAAGCCTTAGCAACTTTCAAACACAGCGTCCGAGACGAATGGCTCGCTAGACACCTCGGCCAAGAAAAACCAAGGACAATGGCAGCCCTAACAAGCCTTATGACCTGCTTTTGCGCGGGCGAAGATAGCTGGCTGGCACATAGTAGCACCAGCGACCCAGGCACATCCGAAGTCAGGGATGGTAATGGAAAACCACGATGCTGTAAAAGCAAGCGTCAAAATAACGAAGACAGCCCATACAACATGGCGGTAAACGCCGGATTAGGGCCTCTCGACCCAGCAGCGGAAAAAGCCTTTCAAAGGCAACAGAGATGGACCGTCCAGCCTAAACAAGATTCTAGACTAATTATGTCAGATTCATGGCACCTCCGATAAACCTGCAAATCACACCCACAGAGAATGCTGGGTCTTCAAGCAGGCCGACAAGTGAAACACGGAACACAAGGGGAGGGATACACCAAGTGAAGACGAGGATGAGCCTCACCAGCAAAGCACTGGGGGACAGAAAAAAATTCCCACCAGAGGTCAAAACAGTGAACATGATTCACATAACAAAAGGAAGAAGCAAACATGCACTCCGAGACATATACGCCGTAGAGCCCGTCACCCCTAAGTCCAACCCTTGGTTGGCCTCCCGATCACTTCCGATCGCAGGGATCACTTGACAAGTATCCGGCACGGAGGATTGGCTGCCTTCGTGCTAGACCCAATTATCGACGGATACCATCTCACCCAAGTCCTCATGGACGGCGGCAGTAGTCTTAATCTGATATATCAGGACACAGTCCGCAAAATGGGGATAGACCCGACAAGAATCAACCACAGCAATACTACCTTTAAAGGAGTAATACCAGGCCCAGAGGCCCGCTGTACGGGCTCTCTAGTACTAGAGGTTGTATTCGGTTCTCCCGACAACTTCCGAAGTGAAAAATTAACCTTCGACATCGCCCCATTCCGAAGCGGCTATCAAGCACTACTCAGAAGAAAAGCTTTTGCTCGTTTTAATGCAGTACCGCATTACGCTTCTCTTAAGCTTAAGATGCCCGGTCCACGTGGCATCATCACAATTAGCGGAAATGTTGAGCGTTCCTTGCGTGCGGAAGAACGTGTGGCGGCTTTAGCAGCCGAACACTAAATGGCCTCTCCAGCCAGAATAAATGATCGGTCGTCAAGACCGCGGACACGGCTAGACGAGTCCGGCGCATCACTAGCTGTAAAGGTTTAGTTAAACATGAGATTGGTTTGATGGATATACCCCCATAGGTGGTACCAGGGGCTTCCCGAATGTAAAAAGGACTATAGTTCGGCTCGACCTTACTTATCTTGAATTTTAATGGTTTATTAAGAATAACCAATTTTTCACACGACAATTTCACCTAAGTTCTTCTCTTTTACAGATGATAATCGTGCTACACCCTTCCAGGATACGGCACAACGGAGACACAGGCGCAAACGTGCAGCAGGGCCTCGCTCAAAGGTTTCTTTTTAGATTAAGACCCTGTGTAAACCTTTTTTACTGTCTCTTGTTGCTTCACATCCTCCGGATACTCCGTATAACTGAGAGGGATGCTGACGTTACTGGCATTTCGCCACGTCAGAATAATGCACGTACCTGGACACTCGGGGTTCATTCTCAAGGGCGTTACTCAGCCCGGTATATGTTGTAAAGACCGCATACCTTAGGGAGTGTTCGGCGTCACGAGTTTGGCCTTATATGCATCAGCTCCGAATCATGTCTTTGGTCAAATGTTGGGTTTGCCCGGCTCCCGCGTTTTGCTACCTTACGTTCTGCTCTATCGGCTAAGGTGGCACCGGGAGAACTACTGCGATTGTGCCCTGGTTCATTCGGATGAGCACCTCAGTAGAGAATGCCAAAAACTGACTGTCGTGATAAACCGCGAGACTGGTTAACCACTCGATGACTTAGCTGAATCTTCGGGATTCCTCCGCATTAACGAAGGACCGGTTTTCCCGGTCATGTACGTACGCACGCCGTATTTGGATAGCCGCGGAAATACCAGGGGCTATACAGTAGCCCCACTGTCAAACTCCTATGGTTAAGTGAAAGTGTTAAAGCAATATAGTCTGATTGCCTCGTTCGCCACGCTACCACCTCCTTAATGGACCAAGACGTTGGATCAAGTGTGAAGACGCGCTTTTGCGAGCACCCCCGCATTATATCCGTGGGGGCTGAAGCCGACAACTGCAAACTTTCAGGTTATATACATATATACATAAACGACCGCACAGGAGGCATAATAATACTTTCAGGCAAAAGTATAAACACAGCCTTTATAATTCAAATAACATTGTTCTTACAATTGAGATACATGTCACTAGAACATGGTACTCTTCGAGCACTGAGCCTCTATTAAACGAGCGCCTTCTAAGACTTCTTCAAAATAGTGCTCGCCCGATACCCGGCCTACCGCCGAACTCTGGGATGCAATAGCGGTGGCCTCCATCCCTGCCCAGTATGTCTTGACACGGGCAAGAGCCATCCGTGCACCCTCTATGCACGCCGACCTCTTCACAGCATCGATATGCGGCACAACACCAAGGAATTGTTGCACTAAGCCAAAATAACTATTCGGCCTTGGTCCTTCCGGCCAAAGATGATCCACAATAGACCTCATGGCAAGCCCGGACAACCTATGGAGCTCGGCCCACTCGGCCATTTGCTCATTTAACAGCAGCGGACACGCCGGAGCATTGAACTACGACCAGAACAACTTTTCCACCTCGTGATCTTTTTGATCTTCGAAAAACTTGGTCGCATCAGCAGCACTTGCTGCCAAATCCAGCTACGCGTCCGCAGAACTCCATAATCGATCCAGAAGGGCATACCTAGGATCTCCGAACTTCGTCCGCAACAAAAAGGGCTTCCCAGCCGCGATATCTCTGGCTTGACGTAGCTCCTCCTTCGTCGCTCTGATTGTAGAGCGGGCTTCCTTGGCTGCTACCGTGGCTTTCTCCAGGTCCGCCGTCTTCGTTCGGCTTTTCTTTTCAAGAAGATCATAACGGTCAGCGGCATCTTTCAGTTCAACAGCTATCTTGGCTATTTTCTCTTTGCTCCGGCAATGCGCAGCCTGTTCGGCTCTTAGCTCTTCGACCGCCTTTAGGGCGGCCGCATCACTCCTCCTAGCTTGTTCCTTGGCTCGGGCAAGTTCCGCCCGAAGGGTCTCCATAGCGGCAGCTCCATCTGCAGTCACAGCATATTATAGATACTAGCATCATGCTCCTCTTAATATGTGTTGATCATAGGAGAATACGTACCCTGTGCCTCGTCAAGCCGCTTGTTTACAAGCACGATGTCAGCATCTGCCACATCAAGTTGCCGCTTTAGTTTGGCAAACTCACCAGTCCGGCTAGCCACCGGACCCTCAGTCGCCTGCACGTGAAAGCAGCACGGTTATTACCTGGGACTATGATCCTCTACTTGCCGTCTTTTTCGACAGCAACAAGAGTCTCAGGGGCTATTATCTGCATAGGGCACACCTAGCGTGTGCGGTACCATCAGAAAATATATATTACTTTGCGTACCTCAAAGCCTCTCAGTAGGCTCATAAAAGCTTCATGCAACCCACTTTCGGCGGTGGAAATCCTCTCAACCACCGTACCCATTAGCGTACGGTGCGCTTCTGACATAGCCGCTTGCTCCAGAAGATTCATCAGTGCGTCTGGTCGCGCACCGGACAGTCCCGGACTCTTTATGTCGCTCTCCTTAGGAGCCGAATACTCCGCACTTCGGGTAGCCGAAGGGTTACCCTCTGGCCTTGGCGGATCAGGAGAAATCCTCTGTGACGACACCTCAGGGTCGTTCGCTTCATGAGGTGGAGAGGCACGGGGAGGCGTTTCGCTCTCCATCATCTCCGGAAGAAGATCCCCCGAAGACGAACTCTGTCGAGAAGGGCTACGATCCGAACTACAAGACATACGTCTTGGTTATTGTTCTCAGAAAGGAAGCAGGGTATATTTACTATAAAGTACTTTTGTTTACTTACAGCTCGGTGGAGGGCTGGTCCCCTTGCGGGTACTGTGCGGTAAGGATGCCCTCCGTGGTAGGGCCCCCTGACAAAGTTTCTTCCCTCGTTTGAAAACCATTGTTTCCAAGCCATCAGAGGCGGCCCTCTTCCTTCCTTGGGGAGAGGGAATTTTAGATTCTTCTCCCCGGTTATCCTCCATCGCGGAGGCACTAATTCCCCCGGTTTGGATGAATAATGAGTGAGGCTCGCTTTCGGCTTCTTTGTTCCTCCCTTTATCTTCCCCTGATGGCGCTTGATAAGGCGCAAGCTCGAGCATCCTGGCTAGTACAGGATCCGGTGAGCCCTCGGGAAGGGGAGCCGAACACCTGATCATCTTTGCCTTTTTTATCCAGTCCTGTTCAAAAGGTGACTTTTCAGAATGATGTTGTGGTAAATTAAAAGACAACGTGTTCGGCCGCGGAATTACTTACTTGGGTGTCTGGACGATTGTTGTTCAGACCCGCATCCTTGGTGGTGTCCGGACACTTTATTCGTGATCCGAAGAACAATCCATACATCTCTTCGAGCGTCGCGCCGAAGAATTGCTGAATAGCTCGCGGTCCTTCCGGGTTGAACTCCCACATACGGAGAGGTCGACGTTGGCATGGCAGGACCCGACGAACTAGCAAGACACGCATTACCTTAACAAGGCTGACATCTCCTTTGAAGAGATCTCGGATGCGGCTCTGCAGCGTCACATCATTAGCTGGCCCCCAGTCCATCCCTTTGTTGACCCATGATGCCAATTGTGGCGGGGGGCCCGGACGGAAGGCGGGGGAAGCTACCCACTTAGCGCTTCGGGGAGCGGTGATGTAAAACCACTCCCGCTGCCATAACTTGGATGTCTCCGGGAAGGAGCCCTTTGGCCATGGAGCATCGGCGCCGTTGTTTATTATGGCGCCTCCGCACTCTGCGTGTCGCCCCTCACTCATCTTCGGCTTCACATTGAAGGTCTTGTGCCATAAGCCGAAGTGTGGGGTGATGCGGAGGAAGGCTTCACACACAACGATGAACGATGAGATGTGAAGGATGGAATCCGGAGCCAGATCATAGAAATCGAGCCCGTAGTAGAACATAAGCCCTCTGACGAAGGGATCAAGACTAAAGCCTAGCCCTTGGAGGAAGTGGGAAATAAATACGACACTCTCGTTGGGTTCGGGAGTGGGGATGACCTGCCCTCGAGCAGACAGCCTGTGCGAGATTTCGGCGGTCAGATACCTGGCTTCTCTTAGCTTCTTGATGTCCTCCTCTGTGACAGAGGAGGGCATCCACCGACCTTGAAGGTTGGATCCAGACATGACTGAAGGTCCGAAGCGCCTAGCCTGAGCCTTGGGTGTTGGAACTCGAGGTAGGGGAAGGATTCGATTGAGTGGGAGAAGAAAATGACAGGCCTTGGCCCCTTTATAAAGAGGGTGAATATCAAGCGCCCTCAGCGTGGCCGTTTGGAACTTGCCTAAAATCGAGGAGTCATACCAGCAGGCGCGAGGGGGTTACCCACGCCCGTATTGATGAGAATCCCGTGAAAAAAGGGACACGATCTCTGCTTCGACAGGACGTGCCAATAAAACCGCCTCGCAACACGTGCAGTGGCAGGCTCGGAAAAATGGTTCGTCATGACCAAACCACGGCAGAACGTCATGTTATGAAAAGCTGTCAGCAGATTAGATTTGTGGAAATATTATTCTCTCTACAGTTGTATGTGGAATTTGTTTTGCAGAGCCGGACACTATTCTTGTGTTCAAAATCTTCTATAGAGTATTCGGAGAAGGAACCCGCCTTGCAATGCCGAAGACAATCTGCGCGCCGGACACATCGTCATTGAAGGCTGGTTCAGGGGCTACTGAGGGAGTCCTGGATTAGGGGGTCCTCGGACAGCCGGACTATATCCTTTGGCCGAACTGTTGGACTATGAAGATACAAGATTGAAGACTTCGTCCCATGTCCGGATGGGACTCTCCTTGGCGCGGAAGGCATGCTTGGCAATATGGATATGTAGATCTCCTCCCTTGTAACCGACTCTATGTAACCCTAGCCACCTCCGGTGTCTATATAAACCGGAGGGTTTAGTCCGTAGGACAACAACAATCATACCATAGGCTAGCTTCTAGGGTTTAGCCTCTACGATCTCGTGGTAGATCAACTCTTGTAATACTCATATCATCAAGATCAATCAAGTAGGAAGTAGGGTATTACCTCCATCCAGAGGGCCCGAACCTGGGTAAACATCGTGTCCCCCGCCTCCTGTTACCATCCGCCTTAGACGCACAGTTCGGGACCCCCTACCCGAGATCCGCCGGTTTTGACACCGACACTAACACCACACCAATGGAGATTAACACTTCCCCAAGAAAGTGTGAACTTTGGGATAAAATTCGCGTCATCGACTCAATTATGGTTAATCCTTTCCCATCCTTTACTTTGCTTTATGTGCTCGTTGGCTTGCTCTCTAGAGTGTTGCCTAGCATACATTGCTTTAAGTTCGCTTGCCATATAGCTTGTGTTCACTTAGTTGCGTTTCTAGTGAACAATATTTATCCGTGTACCCTCAAAATTGGAAACTAAGCTTAAAATTTGTGGTCTTCTATTTAACCTTCCCTCTCTAGTCAACTATATCGATCAGTTCATTTCTTTATATGCAGTAGCAGCATTAAGCACGGCTAGCGCAAATGCTGGATTTTTAGCATGCCCCTCGAAAGACATGTAAATCCGGAGGCATGTACTCGGTGGTCGACGGCTGAGAGTCCTCGACATAGGACGACAAGAAGTTTTGGGACAAGAAAATGGCCTGACTATAGTCTTGGGTGTTGAAGTCGTACAAGCGTTAGCATCAGGACTAGTGAAACACACTACACATGGACAGCTACACATGAACAGTAAGAATAGTACCCATGGATCATGAAGTTGACACAACACTCTATGGCTGATCCAAGTTTAAGGCATACCATGGAGTTCAACACACTACCACCCCTACATATCGACCATTGCAAACTAGGATAGTACACATGCTCTAATTCACAAGCTAGTACCATATCTACCATAATATCGTCAAACCCGATATGGAAAACGGCATGAACATCGTCAAAGCCTATAAGCAAAACCTAGCGTACTAGCAATCCATGACCATTATCTACCACAACATCACATGCTCATACATTGACAGTCTACAATGCCACCACATGCTCACAGATCTATTCCTACCACATGCTCACAGATCTGAGCTCAAACGAGTAGGGAGGATGGTGTGGTCGAACGTACAACCATTGGTGAAGTTGGATGGTGGCTCGAAACATGTCGAAGAAGAGGAGGAAGACAATTTGCCGCCGCCGTCTACTGCCTTCCGAAGAAGACTCAATGCTTACCTGCTCGTCGGTGATGTAGGCTATCCTCCCTACACCTGTTTGATATTGGTCTGCATAATGTTTAAAACACAATGTCGAATCAAACACCCACACCCTGCATCCAAATTTTGATAGGCCAAAACAATGTTGGGTGCAGGCGAAGGATGCTTGTTGGGTGTGGTGTAGGCTATCAAACATATAGTCACTCAGCAAAATATAGTGTCGTGGTATGTCAATTTTTTCCTTGGATTTTCAAATATGAAAAAGATGGTTTTTGAACGGGATTAGTTAGATGAGGCTGCTACGCGTCAGCCGGCTGATCTTTTTTAAAAGATCCGCCGCCTCGGGAGCTATGTGACAAAATCAAGCGGCTAAACTAATTCCTCTTCTTTGCATCAAAGCTCTTGTTGCGGAAACATTGTAACAGATATTCTGTTGTGGATTTTTTTGCAGCATATATTGTGTTGTAGGATATTTTTTTGCAACATAGTTTGTAGCAGAATTTTTTTTCTCTTCATTTTTTTGCAACAGAGGTATTGTTGCAGAATTTTTTTGCAACTGAGGTGGTGTTGCGGAATTTTCTCTCTTTGTCTTCACCTCTATATGGTGTTACGGAAAAAAGTCTAGCAACATGACTGATGTTGCAGAAATATTTCTTGCAACAGATTGGATGTTGCAAAACAAAACACCGCCGTCGTTCGCCGCGAGCCCGTTGGACGGTGGTCACGGAGGAGCGAAACCGCCGATCCCCGGCATGGCACTGCCGCCGGCGAGCATCGAACCTCCGACCAGGTCACGCCATGGGGAGGCACGCGACTCACGGGAGCTTGGGGTCGACGGAGCAGCGCGGGGATGCGGCGACTCGACGGGAGCTCGAGAGGAGCACGAGCGGCGACTTCTCTCAAGATCCAGATCCTGTGACAGAGCTGTTGTTGCAATGAGAGAAATTGCAACAACGGGCCAGTTGCAAAAACTAGTGATGGTGGCCATGGGGCACGGCGTGTAGACAAGGTGACGGATGCGGGGTTGTGGTCCGCCGGATGATCTTTAGAGCTTCCCTTAGATGAGGGGTTAAGTGATCCGAAAAGAAATGTCATAGGGTTATTCGAACAACCCATTTTCTTCAGGGGGTAAACTGGACTTCTCACCATCTATTTTCTTCAGGTTTTTCTTCGAGTAGAAATCACTACAGGACGCGATCCCCTTTGTCAGGTCCCACAGGAAGTTTCTCCGCCTCCTGAAGAGCATCCTCACCCAACAGCTCTCTTCTCCCTCCTCGTCCACCATACCCCCTTTCTTCTCCCTCCGCCTCCTCTCAACCGCGGCGCCCCCCGTTCTTGCAAACACCGGCGCCGGCGGCTTCCCGGTCCAAGACTACCTCGTCGCCACCTGCGGCCTCACCCGAGCGCGAGCGCTCAAGGTGTCCACGAGCCTCTCCCACCTCAACTCCCCCACCAAACCCGACGCCGTCCTCGCCTTCCTCGCCGGGCTCGGCTTCTCCAGGGCCGACGTCGCCGCAGCCGTGGCAAAGAACCCCAATTTACTCTGCGCCAAAGTGGAGGGGACCCTTTCCCCCATCGTCGCCGGGCTCACCGGCCTCGGCCTGTCACATTCCGAGATCGCGCGCCTCGCCTCGCTCACCGACTACTGCTTCCGCACTAAATCCGTGGTCTCCAAGCTGCGCTACTACCAGCACATCTTCGGCTCCTCCGACAAGGTCCTCCGGGTGCTCAAGGTCAGCCCCCGCCTTCTCTCCTGCAGCCTCGGGACGGTGGTCGAGCCCAACGTCGCGTTCCTGCGGGAGTGCGGGGTACCTGTTCAACATATTGCCTCGCTTTGCATCAATGTGCCGAGGCTTCTGCCACCAACCCCGAGCGTGTCCGGGCGACGTCAGCGTGCGCCGAAGGTGTAGGCGTGCCCCGCGGCTCTGGGATGTTCAGGGAAGCGCTGCAGGCCGTCGCGTTCCTCAGCGAGGAGGAGATCGCCGCCAAACTGGACTACTTGAAGAACACGTTCAGGTGGTCCGATGCCGAGGTGCGCATTGCTCTGTCTAGGTATCCATCGTTGCTGAGGAGATCAAAGGGCATGCTGCTGCGTTGGGCTCTGTCTCTAAGGTGGGGTTGGAATCGGCTTACATTGCTCATCAGCCGGTAATGCTCTGTCTTAGCCTGCAGGGCCGGCTCAGGCCCAGGTACCACGTTATAATGTTTCTAATGGCGAAAGGATTGCTCAAGCGCGTCCCCAAATACTATCCAATCTTCAAGGCAACCGAGAAGGTATTCTTTGAGGCGTATATATACCCTCATAAGGAAGCTGCACCGCACCTCGCTGAGTACTATGCCACAGCTTGCCGAGGGGAAGTGCCCACTGGATTCACATTGACAGGAACCAAGAATGGGCTATGAAAATTGGGACTGCGTATGGCACAACCAAAATTTCTCTCGGTGTGGAAGGTGCTAATTCCTGTCGCGTTCTTCTTTGCCTTGGTGGATGTTGTTTGTCAGCTGTAGAGTGTTACATGTCTGTTCGATACTTGTTTGGTCCTTGCTAGTTCATGATGAAACTGATAATTTGATTCCTGAATCCTGGTATGTTAACGCCATCATGTGTCTCTGAGGTTGATCCAAAACTGAGATAACGTACATGTAAAAGGGTGTGATATATGTAAATCCATAGACGACTGCAAGCCTTCAGCTTGCATTCTCTTTTCTTAACGTTCCTGAATCTAGATGATATACTGCTTTATGGGATGCATGAAGATTCCAATGATAAATGGAATGCAACTCAGCAACTTGTAGGGTGCACTCAATATTTTCACAGCTCTGTACTATGTCCTTATCTCCAATAATATCATGTTAATTCAGCAACTCTGTAGGCTGCAAAGATTTATGTTAACTCGGAATAAAAAAAGATTGACATGATAGTTGTTTCTTTTATCTTAAGAATTTATTTGAAACTTCATATTTGTCTACAATGATCATATTGAGCAGAATGCAATGTGGATTTCATGAGATTAGTGCTTCTGACAAGTTGGTTTACTTAAATTAAATTTAGGAATGGGAATTCAATATGGCTTCCTATGTAGAACAGAATTAGGATTTCTCAATAAGATGAAGCTCCTGCTTTTTGGGGGGCTGCTTTGATGCCAAAGCTTGCAAATTGTATAAGCATTTATACATTATACCTGGTGCTTGTTCAGTCCCAATGTTAAAAGTTGTGAACCTGTTGAGATAATGTCGAGCAACAACAAGTAGGATCAGATTGAACAGTACGTTAGGCCTTTTTTTTTTGCTGGGAATGATGCAGTAGGATGTAATTAAACAATATCTAACCTTTTTGAGGCGGTCAATCGACAGAAAATCGGGAAAGGGAAATGAGGCACATCTTGCATTTACGAGCATGATGACAGAGTGTTTCTTGATATAACTGTAACTGCAAATGATACGTGTTGATTTCTGAAAGTGTGCACGACGATGCTCTATGTCGGATGCACCTTGCTGAAAACCCGCAATATCGTTTCTATTTTAAATTTTAAGAGGCAGAAGTGTGTGATCAGCACAGTGCAGGTCAATGTCTTAAATGAATCTGCCATGCAGCCCTAGCTACTATATATACACACCAACCAAACCTTGATTTTCTTTAGGTGGTGCATATCGTGTTCTAACTAAGCCTACCCCAACTTGTTTCTTTGTTGCTGTTGTTGCATATCGTGTTCTTACTGCCTACTTTTATAAAGTTGACCTGAAAGGTTCAGATTTATCATTTTACGTGCGAAATCTGTTTTGCACATGGGAATGAGAGAAGTCAGTTTTCTCACTGGAAAATAGAACAGTGTCATCCTCTGCACCAGAAGAAAACTTGAGCCAGTTGAGCATCATGAATTGGCCAGCATCCTCTGCACCATGGAATATCTCTGAGTGTTGGAAAGCTTCGAGGCAGAACCAGTTCATTCTCCGATTTGTTGGCCTAGAGCAATTCGGTTGATGGTATTCATAACCTGTCCTCGTGGTTGGTCCAAGCATTCTCGAGCACCATACATGGTATTTCAGAGAAAGTCAGTTTTGACCACCGTAATGCTCCAGAAGTAAGTTCAATCGATCATTATCGCACCATATCGGCAACTTTGTTCATTTCCTGATATCAATTAATTATTTTCGTTGTCTGGCAGGGTTTGGAAAGAGTTCACCGGAATTGTTCCGGGACTGCCGACGGAGCTGCGATTTACACACCCGAAAGTAAGTACTACTACCTAGTTCTGCGCATCTTCCATTGATTGTAGTTTCATCAATACCATTTATGATGCTTGATTATCAGTTTGATTGAACTCTATTTCTTGTAAAGTGCTCTTGGCAGGAAGCCGGGAATGATTTTTGTGGATACTACGTTTGCGACTTCATCTACAACGTTACTTCTCAGCGCTCTAAGCAACAATTTGAAGTACGTAAAAAATAATATTCACAGTTTTATTTTATTACCATCATTTGTGTTGAGTTTCATTCATATATATGTATTGACCACCTTTTTTAAATTAGATGTGGCAGATGCGGGACGAACTCCGACCACAAGATCGCATACGAGCAATTCAAGAGGAATTGGCGGGATTCTTTCGTGACCACGACATCAATGAGAAGGGAGAATACCATGTGAAAATTGATATAGACTTGAGATGTTAGGGATTGTAAGAGATGTTATATTGTATATATGTAGCTAGTAGCGTCGGATAGATATACGAAAACTTGTTGTTCGATCAATCTCTCGGAGAAAGAGAGGTCACTTCTCTCTGTATATGTTCATGATGATCTTGTGTAATTAATGGTTTCTTCGTTGGCTTACTAGCTAGCGTGTCGAGTTCTCTCTATATGATAGTAGCTAGCGTCAACCACGCACGGAGATAAAGAGAGGTCACTTCTCTCTATTAGCTAGCTAACTTAATATGAAACCCCTAAATTAACCCTCCAAAACCCCTAAACCCACCTTAAAAAAACAAAAACCCCAGCGCCTGCGAGCTGCTGACGCGTGGCAGCCTTTTGGTCCCGGTTGGTGTTACCAACCGGGACTAAAGGTCCTCCTGGGCGCCCCGCAGCGGCCACGTGGAGCCTCTTCTTTCCCGGTTCGTAAGCGAACCGAGACTAAAGGTTTTGGGCTTTAGTCCCGGTTCCGGGACTAAAGGGCCTCTGGAACCGGGATAAATGGGCCGTTTTCTACTAGTGTCGTTTGCTAACCCCACTCGAAGATTGATGACATGTCAGTGATTTCTCACGCGAAACAAGTTAGTATACAAAAGTAATATCAATTGAAACAAAATGTACATATATCTCTTGTAACAAGATGAATAGATTCTGAGAGTAGCAAGTTTTTGCACTGTCCCATTCTAGGTTTCGTCAAGAAACGGACTTGTTTTCATTTTAAAAGGAGATTAGGAGAAAAAAATATTAGGCGGACACGATTGTCTTGATCGTGCGGCTGGCGCAGCGGGAGGCCGAAATTTGGGCCGGCCGACCGGCGCCTAGCACTAGGCACTAGCTAGATTCCTATTGATTGGGTAGAAATGCCCCCTCATTGAAAACTGATAATGACATCACTAAGTTGTAATTAGATAATATGGTTTTTCCCCACAATGGAGTAATGCCGAAAGCTACAGCTGTGGGAACATAACTTGACTCTGCAATAGGCAGCGCGAGTACGGCACTGGCTTCCATCTGCCCACCATAGATAGCAGGACACACTGACGTCATTGCTTTTCCAAAGCAACGTTTTAGTGATCATGTGTTAATTGGTCCATGATGGTTACTGCTGACCGCCCACAATGCACCCATATTCAAACGCCAACGAACGTTCCAGGTTATATGGTTGCTGTAGAGAAATCTCCATTGTTTCTGGCAGTAAGTTGTACAACATCCCTCAGCCTCGACCCTTTATTTTAAAATTTTAAGACATCAATAAGTGTTTCGAAGATCCAATGCGATTGAACATTAGATGAATTATTAGTTGGTAGCTAAAACTTGGACCTTGTAGAATACACGGAGACCATTTGTTCAATAATATGCATATTACTATTCTAAGACCTCAGATTGACATAAATTTCCAGCCTGCTAGCAGTGGTATGCAAACATTGCAACTTATGATCTGATTCTTCATTGGCCTTTGTCGGAAAAGTACCAGGAGAAGAGGTAGTATAGCACCCGGGAAGTACTTCCAGTGATGCAAGGTTAGCAGAACGAAGAAGTGGGAAAAAATTCCCCAGCTCGGCGAACAGGCGAACCAATCGTGCCCCCTGCTCAAGGTGTCGAGCGATATCGTCGCTAATCATCCGGGGATGATGCCCGGTACCAATCCTGCTGATTACCTAAGCGATGATGTAGAGGTTGAAATAATGGAGGTGGACACCTTCAGATACCAGTACGGGAAGCCTCTCGTCAAACCTGATCATCCTCCTCTAACAACGATGATGCAAAAATTACATGACTGGTACATGAAAACCTGCAGCGAGTCTTGGAAGGATAGTTTGATGCTGAGAATTAAAGAGGAGCATGACCTCGTTGGAACTGAGATGTTGCCTGTTGAATTTGTGGAGTTATTCCAGTTATACAATCAATTGGCCTTCGACAAACAACTCGTGACTTGCTACTGTGTTTAAGTATTACTTCTGTAATTAAGTCTCTATATATAGCTCAGCTATTTCATTTCATATATATATCCTCACTATATTATGCAGATTGAAGATCGACGAATGCAGAAAAGCATAAATCTATGACATTGGGTACATTAACGCAAATACCATAAATGAATGGTCGGTTCAAAACAGAGTCACAGATACTAAGGACAACTTGCTACAATCGTTGCTTCAAAATCAAAACAAAGGGAAAATTCTCTTTCCTGACAACTTCCTATGAGTGGTACTATGTTGTGCATATTCGGTTTCACTTAATCGAGGTTATAGTAATGTAATTGATGAGTTATGCATGCGTGCGCAGCTTCTACTTTATTCTGCTAGAGATTAAGCTTGACCGGGGAGTAGTAACTGTCTTAGACTCGAGACGAAAAGATCCCCAGGACTATGCGGACATGACTGCAATGCTCCAGAAATAAGTTCAATCGATCATTATCGCACCATATCGGCAACTTTTTCATTTCCTGATATCAATTAATTATTTTCGTTGTCTCGCAATGTTTGGAAAGCGTTCACCGGAATTGTTCCGGGACTGCCGAGGGAGCTGCGATTTACACACCCGAAAGTAAGTACTACTACCTAGTTCTGCACATCTCCCATTGATTCTAGTTTCATCAATACCATTTATGATGCTTGATTATCAGTTTGATTGAACTCTATTTCTTGTAAAGTGCTCTTGGCAGGAAGCCGGGAATGATTTTTGTGGATACTACGTTTGCGACTTCATCTACAACGTTACTTCTCAGCGGGGCTACTCTAAGCAACAATTTGAAGTACGTAAACAATAATATTCACAGTTTTATTTTATTACCATCATTTGCGTTGAGTTTCATTCATATATATGTATTGTCCCCCTTCTTTAAATTAGATGTGGCAGATGCGGGACGAACTCCGACCACTAGATCGCCTAGGAGCAATTCAAGAGGAATTGCGGGATTCTTTCGTGACAACGTCATCAATGAGAAGGGAGAATACCATGTGAAAATTGATATAGACTTGAGATGTTAGGGATTGTAAGAGATGTTATATTGTATATATGTAGCTAGTGGCGTCGGATAGATATACGAAAACTTGTTCGATCAATCTCTCGGAGAAAGAGAGGTCACTTCTCTCTGTATATGTTCATTACGATCTTGTGTAATTAATGGTTTCTTCGTTGGCTTACTAGCTAGCGTGTCGAGTTCTCTCTATATGTATAGTAGCTAGCGTCAACCACGCACGGAGATAAAGAAAGGTCACTTCTCTCTATTAGCTACCTAACTTAATATGAAACCCCTAAATTAACCCTCCAAAACCCCTAAACCCACCTTAAAAAAACAAAAACCCCAGCGCCTGCGAGCTGCAGACGCGTGGCAGCCTTTTGGTCCCGGTTGGTGTTACCAACCGGGACTAAAGGTCCTCCTGGGCGCCCCGCAGCGGCCACGTGGAGCCTCTTCTTTCCCGGTTCGTAAGCGAACCAAGACTAAAGGTTTTGGGCTTTAGTCCCGGTTCCGGGACTAAAGGGCCTCTGGAACCGGGATAAATGGGCCATTTTCTACTAGTGTCGTTTGCTAACCCCACTCGAAGATTGATGACATCTCAGTGATTTCTCACGCGAAACAAGTTAGTATACAAAAGTAATATCAATTGAAACAAAATGTACATATATCTCTTTTAACAAGATGAATAGATTCTGAGAGTAGCAAGTTTTTGCACTGTCCCATTCTAGGTTTCGTCAAGAAACGGACTTGTTTTCATTTTAAAAGGAGATTAGGAGAAAAAAATATTAGGCGGACGCGATTGTCTTGATCGTGCGGCTGGCGCAGCGGGAGGCCGAAATTTCGGCCGACCGACCGGCGCCTAGCACTAGGCACTAGCTAGATTCCTATTGATTGGGTAGAAATGCCCCCTCATTGAAAACTGATAATGACATCACTAAGTAGTAATTAGATAACATGGTTTTTCCCCACAATGGAGTAATGCTCAAAGCTACAGCTGTGGGAACATAACTTAACTCTGCAATAGGCAGCGCGAGTACGGCACTGGCTTCCATCAGCCCACCATAGATAGCAGGACACACTGACGTCATTGCTTTTCCAAAGCAACGTTTTAGTGATCATGTGTTAATTGGTCGATGATGGTTACTGCTGACCACCCACAATGCACCCATATTCAAACGCCAACGAACGTTCCAGGTTATATGGTTGCTGTAGAGAAATCTCCATTGTTTCTGGCAGTAAGTTGTACAACATCCCTCAGCCTCGACCCTTGATTTTAAAATTTTAAGACATCAATAAGTGTTTCGAAGATCCAATGCGATTGAACATTAGATGAATTATTAGTTGGTAGCTAAAACTTGGACCTTGTAGAATACACCGAGACCATTTGTTCAATATTATATGCATATTACTATTCTAAGACCTCAGATTGACATAAATTTCCAGCCTGCTAGCAGTGGTATGCAAACATTGCAACTTATGATCTGATTCTTCATTGGCCTTTGTCGGAAAAGCACCAGGAGAAGAGGTAGTATAGCACCCGGGAAGTACTTCCAGTGATGCAAGGTTAGCAGAACGAAGAAGTGGGAAAAAATTCCCCAGCTCGGCGAACAGGCGAACCAATCATGCCCCCCGCTCAAGGTGTCGAGCGATATCGTCGCTAATCATCCGGGGATGATGCCCGGTACCAATCCTGCTGATTACCTGAGCGATGATGTAGAGTTTGAAATAATGGAGGTGGACACCTTCAGATACCAGTACGGGAAGCCTCTCGTCAAACCTGATCATCCTCCTCTAACAACGATGATGCGAAAATTACATGACTGGTACATGAAAACCTGCAGCGAGTCTTGGAAGGATAGTTTGATGCTGAGAATTAAAGAGGAGCATGACCTCGTTGGAACTGAGATGTTGCCTGTTGAATTTTTTGGAGTTATTCCAGTTATACAATCAATTGGCCCTCAACAAACAACTCGTGACTTGCTACTGTGTTTAAGTATTACTTCTGTAATTAAGTCTCTATATATAGCTCAGCTATTTCATTTCATATATATATCCTCACTATATTATGCAGATTGAAGATCGACGAATGCAGAAAAGCATAAATCTATGACATTGGGTTCATTAACGCAAATACCATAAATGAATGGTCGGTTCAAAACAGAGTCACAGATGCTAAGGACAACTTGCTACAATCGTTGCTTCAAAATCAAAACAAAGGGAAAATTCTCTTTCCTGACAACTTCCTGTGAGTGGTACTATGTTGTGCATATTCGGTTTCACTTAATCGTGGTTATAGTAATGTAATTGATGAGTTATGCATGCGTGCGCAGCTTCTACTTTATTCTGCTAGAGATTAAGCTTGACCGGTGAGTAGTAACTGTCTTAGACTCGAGACGAAAAGATCCCCAGGACTATGCGGACATCACTGCAATGCTCCGGAAGTAAGTTCAATCGATCATTATCGCACCATATCAGCAACTTTGTTCATTTCCTGATATCAATTAATTATTTTCGTTGTCTCGCAATGTTTGGAAAGCGTTCACCGGAATTGTTCCGGGACTGCCGAGGGAGCTGCGATTTACACACCCGAAAGTAAGTACTACTACCTAGTTCTGCGCATCTCCCATTGATTCTAGTTTCATCAATACCATTTATGATGCTTGATTATCAGTTTGATTGAACTCCATTTCTCATAAAGTGCTTGTGGCAGGAAGCCGGGAATGTTTTTTGTGGATACTACGTTTGCGACTTCACCTACAACGTTACTTCTCAGCGGGGCTACTCTAAGCAACAATTTGAAGTACGTAAACAATAATATTCACAGTTTTATTTTATTACCATCATTTGCGTTGAGTTTCATTCATATATATGTATTGACCCCCTTCTTTAAATTAGATGTGGCAGATGCGGGAGGAACTCCGACCACATGATCGCATACGAGCTATTCAAGAGGAATTGGCGGGATTCTTTCGTGACCATGTCATCAATGAGAAGGGAGAATACCATGTGAAAATTGATCTAGACTTGAGATATTAGGGATTGTAAGAGATGTTATATTGTATATATGTAGCAAGTAGCGTCGGATAGATATACGTAAACTTGTTGTTGGATCAATCTCTCGGAGAAAGAGAGGTCACTTCTCTCTGTACATGTTCATGACGATCTTGTGTAATTAATGGTTCCTTCATTTGCTTACTACTAGCATGTCGAGTTCTCTCCATATGTATAGTAGCTAGCGTCAACAACACATGTTGATAAAGAGAGGTCACTTCTCTCTATTAGCTAGCTAACATAATATGAAACCCCTAAATTAACCCTCCCAAACCCCTAAACCCCCCTTAAAAAAACAAAAACACCAGCGCCTGCGAGCTGCTGACGCGTGGCAGCCTTTTGGTCCCGGTTGATATTACGAACCGGGACTAAAGGTCCTCCTGCCTGGGCGCCCCGCAGCGGCCACGTGGAGCCCCTTCTGTCCCTGTTCGTAAGCGAACCGAGACTAAAGGTTTTGGGCTTTAGTCCCGATTCCAGAATCGGGACTAAAAGGCCTCTGGAACCGGGATAAATGGGCCGTTTTCTACTAGTGTTGTTTGCTAAACCCACTCGAAGATTGATGACATGTCAGTGATTTCTCACGCGAAACATGTTAGTATACAAAAGTAATATCAATTCAAACAAAATGTACATATATCTCTTGTAACAAGATGAATAGATTCTGTGAGTAGCAAGTTTTTGCACTGTCCCATTCTCGGTTTCGTCAAGAAACGGACTTGTTTTCATTTTAAAAGGAGATTAGGAGAACAAAATATTAGGCGGACGCGATTGTCTTGATCGTGCGGCCGGCGCTGCGGGCGGCCGAAATTTCGGCCGGCCGACCGGCGCCTAGCACTAGGCACTAGCTAGATTCCTATTGATTAGGTAGAAATGCCCCCTCGTTGAAAACTGATAATGACATCACTAATTAGTAATTAGATAATATGGTTTTTCCCCACAATGGAGTAATGCTGAAAGCTACAGCTATGGGAACATAACTTAACTCTGCAATAGGTAGCGCGAGTACGGCACTGGCTTCCATCAGCCCACCATAGATAGCAGGACACACTGACGTCATCCATCAGCCCACCATAGATAGCAGGACACACTGACGTCATTGCTTGTCCAAAGCAACGTTTTAGTGATCATGTGTTAATTGGTCCATGATGGTTACTGCTGACCACCCACAATGCACCCATATTCAAAAGCCAACGAACGTTCCAGGTTATATGGTTGCTGTAGAGAAATCTCCATTGTTTCTGGCAGTAAGTTGGACAACTTCCCTCAGCCTCGACCCTTGATTTTAGAATTTTAAGACATCAATAAGTGTTTCGAAGATCCAATGCGATGGAACATTAGATGAATTATTAGTCGGTAGCTAAAACTTGGACCTTGTAGAATACACGGAGACCATTTATTCAATATTATATGCATATTACTATTCTAAGACCTCAGATTGACATAAATTTCCTGCCTGATAGCAGTGGTATGCAAACATTGCAACTTATGATCTGATTCTTCATTGGCCTTTGTCGGAGAAGTACCTGGAGAAGAGGTAGTATAGCACTCGGGAAGTACTTCCAGTGATGCAAGGTTAGCAGAACGATGAAGTGGGAAAAAATTCCCCAGCTCGGCGAACAGGCGAACCAATCGTGCCCCCCGCTCAAGGTGTCTAGCGATATCGTCGCTAATCATCCGGGGATGGTGCCCGGTACCAATCCTGCTGATTACCTCAACGATGATGTAGAGTTTGAAATAATGGAGGTGGACACCTCCAGATACCAGTACGGGAAGCCTCTCGTCAAACCTGATCATCCTCCTCTAACAACGATGATGCGAAAATTACATGACTGGTACATGAAAACCTGCAGCGAGTCTTGGAAGGATAGTTTGATGCTGAGAATTAAAGAGGAGCATGACCTCGTTGGAACTAAGATGTTGCCTGTTGAATTTGTGGAGTTATTCCAGTTATACAATCAATTGGCCCTCGACAAACAACTCGTGACTTGCTACTGTGTTTAAGTATTACTTCTGTAATTAAGTCTCTATATATAGCTCAACTATTTCATTTCATATATATATCCTCACTATATTATGCAGATTGAAGATCGACGAATGCAGAAAAGCATAAATCTATGACATTGGGTTCATTAACGCAAATACCATAAATGAATGGTCGGTTCAAAACAGAGTCACAGATGCTAAGGACAACTTGCTACAATCGTTCCTTCAAAATCAAAACAAAGGGAAAATTCTCTTTCCTGACAACTTCCTGTGAGTGGTACTATGTTGTGCATATTCGGTTTCACTTAATCGAGGTTATAGTAATGTAATTGATGAGTTATGCATGCGTGCGCAGCTTCTACTTTATTCTGCTAGAGATTAAGCTTGACCGGGGAGTAGTAACTGTCTTAGACTCGAGACGAAAAGATCCCCAGGACTATGCGAACATGACTGCAATGCTCCAGAAATAAGTTCAGTCGATCATTATCGCACCATATCGGCAACTTTGTTCATTTCCTGATATCAATTAATTATTTTCGTTGTCTGGCAATGTTTGGAAAGCGTTCACCGGAATTGTTCCGGGACTGCCGAGGGAGCTGCGATTTACACACCCGAAAGTAAGTACTACTACCTAGTTCTGCGCATCTCCCATTGATTCTAGTTTCATCAATACCATTTATGATGCTTGATTATCAGTTTGATTGAACTCTATTTCTTGTAAAGTGCTCTTGGCAGGAAGCCCGGAATGATTTTTGTGGATACTACGTTTGCGACTTCATCTACAACGGCGGGGCTACTCTAAGCAACAATTTGAAGTACGTAAACAATAATATTCACAGTTTTATTTTATTACCATCATTTGCGTTGAGTTTCATTCATATATATGTATTGACCCCCTTCTTTAAATTAGATGTGGCAGATGCGGGACGAATTCCGACCACAAGATCGCATAGGAGCAATTCATGAGGAATTGCGGGATTCTTTCGTGACCACGTCATCAATGAGAAGGGAGAATACCATGTGAAAATTGATATAGACTTGAGATATTAGGGATTGTAAGAGATGTTATATTGTATATATGTAGCTAGTGGCGTCGGATAGATATACGAAAACTTGTTCGATCAATCTCTCGGAGAAAGAGAGGTCACTTCTCTCTGTATATGTTCATGACGGTCTTGTGTAATTAATGGTTTCTTCGTTGGCTTACTAGCTAGCGTGTCGAGTTCTCTCTATATGTATAGTAGCTAGGGTCAACCACGCACGGAGATAAAGAGAGGTCACTTCTCTCTATTAGCTACCTAACTTAATATGAAACCCCTAAATTAACCCTCCAAAACCCCTAAACCCACCTTACAAAAACAAAAACACCAGCGCCTGCGAGCTGCTGACGCGTGGCAGCCTTTTGGTCCCGGTTGGTGTTACCAACCGGGACTAAAGGTCCTCCTGGGCGCCCCGCAGTGGCCACGTGGAGCCTCTTCTTTCCCGGTTCGTAAGCGAACCGAGACTAAAGGTTTTGGGCTTTAGTCCCGGTTCCGGGACTAAAGGGCCTCTGGAACCGGGATAAATGGGCCGTTTTCTACTAGTGTCGTTTGCTAACCCCACTCGAAGATTGATGACATGTCAGTGATTTCTCACGCGAAACAAGTTAGTATACAAAAGTAATATCAATTGAAACAAAATGTACATATTTCTCTTTTAACAAGATGAATAGATTCTGAGAGTAGCAAGTTTTTGCACTGTCCCATTCTAGGTTTCGTCAAGAAACGGACTTGTTTTCATTTTAAAAGGAGATTAGGAGAAAAAAATATTAGCCGGACGCGATTGTCTTGATCGTGCGGCTGGCGCAGCGGGAGGCCGAAATTTCGGCCGGCCGACCGGCGCCTAGCACTAGGCACTAGCTAGATTCCTATTGATTGGGTAGAAATGCCCCCTCATTGAAAACTGATAATGACATCACTAAGTAGTAATTAGATAACATGGTTTTTCCCCACAATGGAGTAATGCTGAAAGCTACAGCTGTGGGAACATAACTTAACTCTGCAATAGGCAGTGTGAGTACGGCACTGGCTTCCATCTGCCCACCATAGATAGCAGGACACACTGACGTCATTGCTTTTCCAAAGCAACGTTTTAGTGATCATGTGTTAATTGGTCCATGATGGTTACTGCTGACCACCCACAATGCACCCATATTCAAACGCCAACGAACGTTCCAGGTTATATGGTTGCTGTAGAGAAATCTCCATTGTTTCTGGCAGTAAGTTGTACAACATCCCTCAGCCTCGACCCTTGATTTTAAAATTTTAAGACATCCATAAGTGTTTCCAAGATCCAATGCGATTGAACATTAGATGAATTATTAGTTGGTAGCTAAAACTTGGACCTTGTAGAATACACGGAGACCATTTGTTCAATATTATATGCATATTACTATTCTAAGACCTCAGATTGACATAAATTTCCAGCCTGCTAGCAGTGGTATGCAAACATTGCAACTTATGATCTGATTCTTCATTGGCCTTTGTCGGAAAAGTACCAGGAGAAGAGGTAGTATAGCACCCGGGAAGTACTTCCAGTGATGCAAGGTTAGCAGAACGAAGAAGTGGGAAAAAATTCCCCAGCTCGGCGAACAGGCGAACCAATCGTGCCCCCCGCTCAAGGTGTCGAGCGATATCGTCGCTAATCATCCGGGGATGATGCCCGGTACCAATCCTGCTGATTACCTGAGCGATGATGTAGAGTTTGAAATAATGGAGGTGGACACCTTCAGATACCAGTACGGGAAGCCTCTCGTCAAACCTGATCATCCTCCTCTAACAACGATGATGCGAAAATTACATGACTGGTACATGAAAACCTGCAGCGAGTCTTGGAAGGATAGTTTGATGCTGAGAATTAAAGAGGAGCATGACCTCGTTGGAACTGAGATGTTGCCTGTTGAATTTTTTGGAGTTATTCCAGTTATACAATCAATTGGCCCTCGACAAACAACTCGTGACTTGCTACTGTGTTTAAGTATTACTTCTGTAATTAAGTCTCTATATATAGCTCAGCTATTTCATTTCATATATATATCCTCACTATATTATGCAGATTGAAGATCGACGAATGCAGAAAAGCATAAATCTATGACATTGGGTTCATTAACGCAAATACCATAAATGAATGGTCGGTTCAAAACAGAGTCACAGATGCTAAGGACAACTTGCTACAATCGTTGCTTCAAAATCAAAACAAAGGGAAAATTCTCTTTCCTGACAACTTCCTGTGAGTGGTACTTTGTTGTGCATATTCGGTTTCACTTAATCGAGGTTATAGTAATGTAATTGATGAGTTATGCATGCGTGCACAGCTTCTACTTTATTCTGCTAGAGATTAAGCTTGACCGGGGAGTAGTAACTGTCTTAGACTCGAGACGAAAAGATCCCCAGGACTATGCGGACATCACTGCAATGCTCCGGAAGTAAGTTCAATCGATCATTATCGCACCATATCGGCAACTTTGTTCATTTCCTGATATCAATTAATTATTTTCGTTGTCTCGCAATGTTTGGAAAGCGTTCACCGGAATTGTTCCGGGACTGCCGAGGGAGCTGCGATTTACACACCCGAAAGTAAGTACTACTACCTAGTTTTGCGCATCTCCCATTGATTCTAGTTTCATCAATACCATTTATGATGCTTGATTATAAGTTTGATTGAACTCCATTTCTCATAAAGTGCTTGTGGCAGGAAGCCGGGAATGATTTTTGTGGATACTACGTTTGCGACTTCACGTACAACGTTACTTCTCAGCGGGGCTACTCTAAGCAACAATTTGAAGTACGTAAACAATAATATTCACAGTTTTATTTTATTACCATCATTTGCGTTGAGTTTCATTCATATATATGTATTGACCCCCTTCTTTAAATTAGATGTGGCAGATGCGGGACGAACTCCGACCACAAGATCGCATACGAGCAATTCAAGAGGAATTGCGGGATTCTTTCGTGACCACGTCATCAATGAGAAGGGAGAATACCATGTGAAAATTGATATAGACTTGAGATGTTAGGGATTGTAAGAGATGTTATATTGTATATATGTAGCTAGTGGCGTCGGATAGATATACGAAAACTTGTTGTTCGATCAATCTCTCGCAGAAAGGGAGGTCACTTCTCTCTGTATATGTTCATGACGATCTTGTGTAATTGATGGTTCCTTTATTGGCTTACTAGCTAGCGCATCGAGTTCTCTCTATATGTATAGTAGCTAGCGTCAACCACGCACCGAGATAAAGAGAGGTCACTTCTCTCTATTAGCTACCTAACTTAATATGAAACCCCTAAATTAACCCTCCAACACCCCTAAATCCACCTTAAAAAAACAAAAACCCCAGCGCCTACAAGCTGCTGACGCGTGGCAGCCTTTTGGTCCCGGTTGGTGTTACCAACCGGGACTAAAGGTCCTCCTGCCTGGGCACCCCGCAGCGGCCACGTGGAGCCCCTTCTGTTCCGGTTTGTAAGCGAACTGAAACTAAAGGTTTTGGGCTTTAGTCCCGATTCCGGAATCGGGACTAAAGGGCCTCTAGAACCGGGATAAATGGGCCGTTTTCTACTAGTGTTGTTTGCTAACCCCACTCGAAGATTGATGACATGTCAGTGATTTCTCACGCGAAACATGTTAGTATACAAAAGTAATATCAATTCAAACAAAATGTACATATATCTCTTGTAACAAGATGAATAGATTCTGAGAGTAGCACGTTTTTGCACTGTCCCATTCTCGGTTTCGTCAAGAAACGGACTTGTTTTCATTTTAAAAGGAGATTAGGAGAACAAAATATTAGGCGGACGCGATTGTCTTGATCGTGCGGCTGGCGCTGCGGGCGGCCGAAATTTCGGCCGGCCGACCGGCGCCTAGCACTAGGCACTAGCTAGATTCCTATTGATTAGGTAGAAATGCCCCCTCGTTGAAAACTGATAATGACATCACTAATTAGTAATTAGATAATATGGTTTTTCCCCACAATGGAGTAATGCTGAAAGCTACAGCTATGGGAACATAACTTAACTCTGCAATAGGCAGCGCGAGTACGGCACTGGCTTCCATCAGCCCACCATAGATAGCAGGACACACTGACGTCATCCATCAGCCCACCATAGATAGCATGACACACTGACGTCATTGCTTTTCCAAAGCAACGTTTTAGTGATCATGTGTTAATTGGTCCATGATGGTTACTGCTGACCACCCACAATGCACCCATATTCAAAAGCCAACGAACGTTCCAGGTTATATGGTTGCTGTAGAGAAATCTCCATTGTTTCTGGCAGTAAGTTGGACAACTTCCCTCAGCGTCGACCCTTTATTTTAAAATTTTAAGACATCAATAAGTGTTTCGAAGATCCAATGCGATGGAACATTAGATGAATTATTAGTCGGTAGCTAAAACTTGGACCTTGTAGAATACACGGAGACCATTTATTCAATATTATATGCATATTACTATTCTAAGACCTCAGATTGACATAAATTTCCTGCCTGATAGCAGTGGTATGCAAACATTGCAACTTATGATCTGATTCTTCGTTGGCCTTTGTCGGAAAAGTACCTGGAGAAGAGGTAGTATAGCACTCGCGAAGTACTTCCAGTGATGCAAGGTTAGCAGAACGATGAAGTGGGAAAAAATTCCCCAGCTCGGCGAACAGGCGAACCAATCGTGCCCCCCGCTCAAGGTGTCTAGCGATATCGTCGCTAATCATCCGGGGATGGTGCCCGGTACCAATCCTGCTGATTACCTGAACGATGATGTAGAGTTTGAAATAATGGAGGTGGACACCTTCAGATACCAATACGGGAAGCCACTCGTCAAACCTGAACATCCTCCTCTAACAACGATGATGCGAAAATTGCATGACTGGTACATGAAAACCTGCAGCGAGTCTTAGAAGGATAGTTTGATGCTGAGAATTAAAGAGGAGCATGACCTCGTTGGAACTGAGATTTTGCCTGTTGAATTTGTCGAGTTCTTCCAGTTATACAATCAATTGGCCCTCGACAAACAACTCGTGACTTGCTACTGTGTTTAAGTATTACTTCTGTAATTAAGTCTCTATATATAGCTCAACTATTTCATTTCATATATACATCCTCACTATATTATGCAGATTGAAGATCGACGAATGCAGAAAAGCATAAATCTGTGACATTGGGTTCATTAACGCCAATACCATAAATGAATGGTCGGTTCAAAACAGAGTCACAGATGCTAAGGACAACTTGCTACAATCGTTCCTTCAAAATCAAAACAAAGGGAAAATTCTCTTTCCTGACAACTTCCTGTGAGTGGTACTATGTTGTGCATATTCGGTTTCACTTAATCGAGGTTATAGTAATGTAATTGATGAGTTATGCATGCGTGCGCACCTTCTACTTTATTCTGCTAGAGATTAAGCTTGACCGGGGACTAGTAGCTTTCTTAGACTCGAGACGAAAAGATCCCCGGGACTATGCGGACATCACTGCCATGCTCCAGAAGTAAGTTCAATCGATCATTATCGCACCATATCGGCAACTTTGTTCATTTCCTGATATCAATTAATTATTTTCGTTGTCTGGCAATGTTTGGAAAGCGTTCACCGGAATTGTTCCGGGACTGCCGAGGGAGCTGCGATTTACACACCCGAAAGTAAGTACTACTACCTAGTTCTGCGCATCTCCCATTGATTCTAGTTTCATCAATACCATTTATGATGCTTGATTATAAGTTTGATTGAACTCCATTTCTCATAAAGTGCTTGTGGCAGGAACCCGGGAATGATTTTTGTGGATACTACGTTTTCGACTTCATCTACAACGTTACTTCTCAGCGGCAGATGCGATTTGCGTTGAGTTTCATTCATATATATGTATTGACCCCCTTCTTTAAATTATATGTGGCAGATGCGGGACGAACTCCGACCACAAGATCGCATACGAGAAATTCAAGAGGAATTGCGGGATTCTTTCGTGACCACGTCGTCAATGAGAAGGGAGAATACCATGTAAAAATTGATATAGACTTGAGATGTTAGGGATTGTAAGAGATGTTATACTGTATATATGTAGCTAGTAGCGTCGGATAGGTATACGAAAACTTGTTGTTCGATCAATCTCTTGGAGAAAGAGAGGTCACTTCTCTCTGTATATGTTCATGACGATCTTGTGTAATTGATGGTTTCTTCATTGGCTTACTAGCTAGCGCGTCGACTTCTCTCTATATGTATAGTAGCTAGCGTCAACCACGCACCGAGATAAAGAGAGGTCACTTCTCTCTATTAGCTAGCTAACTTAATATGAAACCCCTAAATTAACCCTCCAACACCCCTAAATCCACCTTAAAAAAAACAAAACCCCCAGCGCCTACGACCTGCTGACGCGTGGCAGCCTTTTGGTCCCGGTTGGTGTTACCAACCGGGACTAAAGGTCCTCCTGCCTGGGCGCCCCGCAACGGCCACGTGGAGCCCCTTCTGTCCCGATTTGTAAGCGAACCGAAACTAAAGGTTTTGGGCTTTAGTCCTGATTACGGAATCGGGACTAAAGGGCCTCTGAAACCGGGATAAATAGGCCGTTTTCTACTAGTGTTGTTTGCTAACCCCACTCGAAGATTGATGACATGTCAGTGATTCCTCACGCGAAACATGTTAGTATACAAAAGTAATATCAATTGAAACAAAATGTACATATATCTCTTGTAACAAGATGAATAGATTCTGAGAGTAGCAAGTTTTGGCACTGTCCCATTCTCGGTTTCGTCAAGAAACGGACTTGTTTTCATTTTAAAAGGATATTAGGAGAACAAAATATTAGGCGGACGCGATTGTCTTGATCGTGCGGCTGGCGCAGCGGGCGGCCGAAATTTCGGCCAGCCGACCGGCGCCTAGCACTAGGCACTAGCTAGATTCCTATTGATTAGGTAGAAATGCCCCCTCGTTGAAAACTGATAATGACATCACTAATTAGTAATTAGATAATATGGTTTTTTCCCCACAATGGAGTAATGCTGAAAGCTACAGCTGTGGGAACATAACTTAACTCTGCAATAGGCAGCGCGAGTACGGCACTGGCTTCCATCTGCCTACCATAGATAGCAGGACACACTGACGTCATTGCTTTTCGAAAGCAACGTTTTAGTGATCATGTGTTAATTGGTCCATGATGGTTACTGCTGACCACCCACAATGCACCCATATTCAAACGCCAACGAACGTTCCAGGTTATATGGTTGCTGCAGAGAAATCTCCATTGTTTCTGGCAGTAAGTTGGACAACTTCCCTCAGTCTCGACCCATGATTTTAAAATTTTAAGACATCAATAAGTGTTTCGAAGATCCATTGCGATGGAACATTAGATGAATTATTAGTCGGTAGCTAAAACATGGACCTTGTAGAATACACGGCGACCATTTACTCAATATTATATGCATATTACTATTGTAAGACCTCAGATTGACATAAATTTCCTGCCTGCTAGGTGTGGTATGCAAACATTGCAACTTATGATCTGAATCTTCATTGGCCTTTGTCGGAAAAGTACCAGGAGAAGAGGTAGTATAGCACTCGGGAAATACTTCCAGTGATGCAAGGTTAGCAGAACGAAGAAGTGGGAAAAAATTCCCCAGGTCGGCGAACAGGCGAACCAATCGTACCCCCACTCAAGGTGTCTAGCGATATCGTCGCTAATCATCCGGAGATGGTGCCCGGTACCAATTCTGCTGATTACCTAAGCGATGATGTAGAGTTTGAAATAATGGAGGTGGACACCTTCAGATACCAATACGGGAAGCCTCTCGTCAAACCTGAACATCCTCCTCTAACAACGATGATGCGAAAATTGCATGACTGGTACATGAAAACCTGCAGCGAGTCTTAGAAGGATAGTTTGATGCTGAGAATTAAAGAGAAGCATGACCTCGTTGGAACTGAGATGTTGCCTGTTGAATTTGTGGAGTTCTTCCAGTTATACAATCAATTGGCCCTCGACAAACAACTCGTGACTTGCTACTGTGTTTAAGTATTACTTCTGTAATTAAGCCTCAATATATTGCTCAGCTCTTTCATTTCATATATATATCCTCACTATATTATGCAGATTGAAGATCGACCAATGCAGAAAAGCATGAATCTATGACACTGGGTTCATTAACCCAAATACCATAAATGAATGGTTGGTTCAAAACAGAGTCTTGACAAACTTGCTACAATCGTTGCTTCAAAATCGAAACAAAGGGAAAATACTCTTTCCTTACAACTTCCTGTGAGTGGTACTATCTTGTGCATATTCGGTTTCACTTAATCGAGGTTATAGTAATGTAATTTATGAGTTATGCATGCGTCCGCAGCTTCTACTTTATTCTGCTAGAGATTAAGCTTGACCGGGGAGTAGTATCTGTCTTAGACTCGAGACGAAAAGATCCCCAGGACTATGCGGACATGACTGCAATGCTCCAGAAGTAAGTTCAATCGATTATTATCGCACCATATCGGCAACTTTGTTCATTTCCTGATATCAATTAATTATTTTCGTTGTCTGGCAATGTTTGGAAAGCGTTCACCGGAATTGTTCCGGGACTGCCGAGGGAGCTGCGATTTACACACCCGAAAGTAAGTACTACTACCTAGTTCTGCGCATCTCCTATTGATTCTAGTTTCATCAATACCATTTATGATGCTTGATTATCAGTTTGATTGAACTCCATTTCTCATAAAGTGCTTGTGGCAGGAAGCCGGGAATGATTTTTGTGGATACTATGTTTGCGACTTCATTTACAACGTTACTTCTCAGCTGGGCTACTCGAAGGATCAATTTGAAGTACGTAAACAATAATATTCACAGTTTTATTTTATTACCATCATTTGCGAAGAGTTTCATTCATATGTATGTATTGACTCCCTTCTTTAAATTAGATGTGGCAGATGCGGGACGAACTCCGACCACAAGATCGTATACGAGCAATTCAAGAGGAATTGCGGGATTCTTTCATGACCACGTCATCAATGAGAAGGGAGAATACCATGTGAAAATTGATATAGACTTGAGATGTTAGGGATTGTAAGAGATGTTATATTGTATATATGTAGCTAGTGGCGTCGGATAGATATACGAAAACTTGTTGTTCGATCAATCTCTCGGAGAAAGAGAGGTCACTTCTCTCTGTATATGTTCATGACGATCTTGTGTAATTGATGGTTCCTTCATTGGCTTACTAGCTAGCGCGTCGAGTTCTCTCTACATGTATAGTAGCTAGCGTCAACCACGCACGGAGATAAAGAGAGGTCACTTCTCTCTATTAGCTAGCTAGCTTAATATGAAACCCCTAAATTAACCCTCCAACACCCCTAAATCCACCTTAAAAAAACAAAAACCCCAGCGCCTACGAGCTGCTGACGCGTGGCAGCCTTTTGGTCCCGGTTGGTGTTACCAACCGGGACTAAAGGTCCTCCTGCCTGGGCGCCCCGCAGCAGCCACGTGGAGCCCCGTCTGTCCCGGTTTGTAAGCGAACCGAAACTAAAGGTTTTGGGCTTTAGTCCCGATTCCGTAATCGGGACTAAAGGGCCTCTGGAACCGGGATAAATGGGCCGTTTTCTACTAGTGTTGTTTGCTAACCCCACTCGAAGATTGATGACATGTCAGTGATTTCTCACGCGAAACAAGTTAGTATACAAAAGTAATATCTATTGAAACAAAATGTACATATATCTCTTGTAACAAGATGAATAGATTCTGAGAGTACCAAGTTTTTGCACTGTCCCATTCTCGGTTTCGTCAAGAAACGGACTTGTTTTCATTTTAAAAGGAGATTAGGAGAACAAAATATTAGGCGGACGCGATTGTCTTGATCGTGCGGCTGGCGCAGCGTGCGCCGAAATTTCGGCCGGCCGACCGGCGCCTAGCACTAGGCACTAGCTAGATTCCTATTGATTGGGTAGAAATGCCCCCTCGTTGAAAACTGATAATGACATCACTAAGTAGTAATTAGATAATATGGTTTTTTCCCCACAATGGAGTAATGCTGAAAGCTACAGCTGTGGGAACATAACTTAACTCTGCAATAGGCAGCGCGAGTACGGCACTGGCTTCCATCAGCCCACCATAGATAGCAGGACACACTGACGTCATTGCTTTTCCAAAGCAACGTTTTAGTGATCAGGTGTTAATTGGTCCATGATGGTTACTGCTGACCACCCACAATGCACCCATATTCAAAAGCCAACGAACGTTCCAGGTTATATGGTTGCTGCAGAGAAATCTCCATTGTTTCTGGCAGTAAGTTGGACAACTTCCCTCAGCCTCGACCCTTGATTTTAAAATTTTAAGACATCAATAAGTGTTTCGAAGATCCAATGCGATGGAACATTAGATGAATTATTAGTCGGTAGCTAAAACTTGGACCTTGTAGAATACACGGAGACCATTTGTTCAATATTATATGCATATTACTATTCTAAGACCTCAGATTGACATAAATTTCCTGCCTGCTAGCAGTGGTATGCAAACATTGTAACTTATGATCTGATTCTTCATTGGCCTTTGTCGGAAAAGTACCAGGAGAAGAGGTAGTATAGCACTCGGGAAGTACTTCCAGTGATGCAAGGTTAGGAGAACGAAGAAGTGGGAAAAAATTCCCCAGCTCGGCGAACAGGCGAACCAATCGTGCCCCCCGCTCAAGGTGTCGAGCGATATCGTCGCTAATCATCCGGGGATGGTGCCCGGTACCAATCCTGCTGATTACCTGAACGATGATGTAGAGTTTGAAATAATGGAGGTGGACACCTTTAGATACCAGTACGGGAAGCCTCTCGTCAAACCTGATCATCCTCCTCTAACAACGATGATGCGAAAATTACATGACTGGTACATGAAAACCTGCAGCGAGTCTTGGAAGGATAGTTTGATGCTGAGAATTAAAGAGGAGCATGACCTCGTTGGAACTGAGATTTTGCCTGTTGAATTTGTGGAGTTATTCCAGTTATACAACAATTGGCCCTCGACAAACAACTCGTGACTTGCTACCGTGTTTAAGTATTACTTCTGTAATTAAGTCTCTATATATAGCTCAGCTATTTCATTTCATATATATATCCTCACTATATTATGCAGATTGAAGATCGACGAATGCAGAAAAGCATAAATCTATGACATTGGGTTAATTAACGCAAATACCATAAATGAATGGTCGGTTCAAAACAGAGTCACAGATGCTAAGGACAACTTGCTACAATCGTTCCTTCAAAATCAAAACAAAGGGAAAATTCTCTTTCCTGACAACTTCCTGTGAGTGGTACTATGTTGTGCATATTCGGTTTCACTTAATCGAGGTTATAGTAATGTAATTGATGAGTTATGCATGCGTGCGCATCTTCTACTTTATTCTGCTAGAGATTAAGCTTGACCGGGGAGTAGTAGCTGTCTTAGACTCGAGACGAAAAGATCCCCAGGACTATGCGGACATCACTGCAATGCTCCAGAAGTAAGTTCAATCGACATTATCGCACCATATCGGCAACTTTGTTCATTTCCTGATATCAATTAATTATTTTCGTTGTCTGGCAAGGTTTGGAAAGAGTTCACCGGAATTATTCCGGGACTGTCGAGGGAGCTGCGATTTACACACCCGAAAGTAAGTACTACTACCTAGTTCTGCGCATCTCCCATTGATTCTAGTTTCATCAATACCATTTACGATGCTTGATTATCAGTTTGATTGAACTGTATTTCTCGTAAAGTGCTTGTGGCAGGAAGCCGGGAATGATTTTTGTGGATACTACGTTTGCGACTTCATCTACAACGTTACTTCTCAGCGGGGCTACTCTAAGCAACAATTTGAAGTACGTAAACAATAATATTCAGAGCTTTATTTTATTACCATCATTTGTGTTGAGTTTCATTCATATATATCTATTGACCCCCTTCTTTAAATTAGATGTGGCAGATGCGGGACGAACTCCGACCACAAGATCGCATACGAGCAATTCAAGAGGAATTGGCGGGATTCTTTCTTGACCACGTCATCAATGAGAAGGGAGAATAACATGTGAAAATTGATATAGACTTAAGATGTTAGGGATTGTAAGGGATGTTATATTGTATATATGTAGCTAGCAGCGTCGGATAGATATACGAAAACTTGTTGTTCGATCAATCTCTCGGAGAAAGAGAGGTCACTTCTCTCTGTATATGTTCATGAAGATCTTGTATAAGTAATGGTTCCTTCATTTGCTTACTAGCTAGCGTGTCGAGTTCTCTCTATATGTATAGTAGCTAGCGTCAACCACGAGCTAACATAAAGAGATGTCACTTCTCTCTATTAGCTACCTAACATAAAGAGATGTCACTTCTCTCTATTAGCTAGCTAACATAATATGAAACACCTAAATTAACCCTCCAAAGCCCCTAAACCCCCTTAATAAAAACAAAAACCGCACCGCCTGCGAGCTGCTGACGCGTGGCAGCCTTTTGGTCCCGGTTGGTGTTACCAACCAGGACTAAAGGTCCTCCTTCCTGGGCACCCTGCAGCGGCCACGTGGAGCCCTTTCTGTCCCGGTTCGTAAGTGAACCGAGACTAAAGGTTTTGGGCTTTAGTACCGGTTCCAGAACAGGTGCTAAAGGGCCTCTGGAACCGGGATAAATGGGCCGTTTTCTACTAGTGTTGTTTGCTAACCCCACTCCAAGATTGATGACATGTCAGTGATTTCTCACGCGAAACAAGTTTGTATACAAAAGTAATATCAATTGAAACAAAATGTACATATATCTCTTGTAACAAGATGAATAGATTCTGAGAGTTGCACGTTTTTGCACTGTCCCGTTCTCGGTTTCGTCAAGAAACGGACTTGTTTTCATTTTAAAAGGAGATTAGGAGAACAAAATATTGGGCGGACGCGATTGTCTTGATCGTGCGGCTGGCGCAGCTGGCGACCGAAATTTGGGCCGGCCGACCGGCGCCTAGCACTAGGCACTAGCTAGATTCCAATTGGTTGGGTAGAAATGCCCCCTCGTTGAAAAGTGATAATGACATCACTAAGTAGTCATTAGATAATATGGTTTTTTTCCCACAATGGAGTAATGCTGAAAGCTACAGCTGTTGGGAACATAACTTATCTCTGCAAGGTAGCGCGAGTACGGCACAGGCTTCCATCTGCCCACCATAGATAGCAGGACACACTGAAGTCATTGCTTTTCTAAAGCAACGTTTTAGTGATCATGTGTTAATTGGTCCATGATGGTTACTGCTGACCACACAGAATGCACCCATATTCAAACGCCAACGAATGTTCCAGGTTATATGGTTGCTCCAGAGAAATCTCCATTATTTCTGGCAGTAAGTTGGACATGTTCCCTCAGCCTCGACCCTTGATTTTAAAATTTTAAGACATCAATAAGTGTTTCGAAGATCCAATGCGATGGAACATTGGATGAATTATTAGTCGGTAGCTAAAACTTGGACCCTGTAGAATACACGGAGACCATTTATTCAATATTATATGCATATTACTATTCTAAGACCTCAAATTGACATAAATTTCCTGCCTGCTAGCAGTGGTATGCAAACATTGCAACTTATGATCTGATTCTTCATAGGCCTTTGTCGGAAAAGTACCAGGAGAAGAGGTAGTATAGCACTCGGGAAGTACTTCCAGTGATGCAAGGTTAGCAGAACGAAGAAGTGGGAAAAAATTCCCCAGCTCGGCGAACAGGCGAACCAATTGTGCCCCCGCTCAAGGTGTCTAGCGATATCGTCGCTAATCATCCGGGGATGGTGCCCGTTACCAATCCTCCTGATTACCTGAGCGATGATGTAGAGTTTGAAATAATGGAGGTGGACACCTTCAGATACCATTACGGGAAGCCTCTCGTCAAACCTGATCATCCTCCTCTAACAACGATGATGCGAAAATTGCATGACTGGTACATGAAAACCTGCAGCGAGTCTTGGAAGGATAGTTTGATGCTGAGAATTAAAAAGGAGCACGACCTCGTTGGAACTGAGAGGTTGCCTGTTGAATTTGTGGAGTTATTCCAGTTATACAATCAATTGGCCCTCGACAAACAACTCGTGACTTGCTACTCTATTTAAGTATTACTTCTATAATTAAGTCTCTATATATAGCTCAGCCCTTTCATTGCATATATGTATATCATCACTTTATTATGCAGATTGAAGATCATCGAATGCTGAAAAGCATAAATCTATGACATTGGGTTCATTAACCCAAATACCATAAATGAATGGTCGGTTCAAAACAGAGTCACGGATACTAAGGACAACTTCTACAATCGTTGCTTCAAAATCAAAACAAAGGGAAAATACTCTTTCCTTACAACTTCCTATGAGTGTTACTGTCTTGTGCATATTCGGTTTAAGTTAATCGAGGTTATATTAATGTAATTGATGAATTATGGATGCGTGCGCAGCTTCTACTTTATTCTGCTAGAGATTACGCTTGACCAGGGAGTAGTAACTGTCTTAGACTCGAGACGAAAAGATCCCCAGAACTATGCAGACATGACTGCAATGCTCCAGAAGTAAGTTCAATCGATCATTATCGCACCATATCGGCAACTTTGTTCATTTCCTGATATCAATTAATTATTTTCTTTGTCTGGCAATGTTTGGAAAGCATTCACGGGAATTGTTCCGGGACTGCCGAGGGAGCTGCGATTTACACACCCGAAAGTAAGTACTACTACCTAGTTCTGCGCATCTCCCATGTATTCTAGTTTCATCAATACCATTTATGATGCTTGATTATCAGTTTGATTGAACTCTATTTCTTGTAAAGTGCTCTTGGCAGGAAGCCGGGAATGATTTTTGTGGATACTACGTTTGCGACTTCATCTACAACATTACTTCTCCGCGGGGCTACTCTAAGCAACAATTTGAAGTACGTAAACAATAATATTCACAGTTTTATTTTATTACCATAATTTGTGTTGAGTTTCATTCATATATATGTATTGACCCCCTTCTTTAAATTAGATGTGGTAGATGCGGGATGAACTCCGACCACATGATCGCATACGAGCTATTCAAGAGGAATTGGCGGGATTCTTTCGTGACCATGTCATCAATGAGAAGGGAGAATACCATGTGAAAATTGATCTAGACTTGAGATATTAGGGATTGTCAGAGATGTTATATTGTATATATGTAGCAAGTAGCGTCGGATAGATATACGTAAACTTGTTGTTGGATCAATCTCTCGGAGAAAGAGAGGTCACTTCTCTCTGTACATGTTCATGACGATCTTGTGTAATTAATGGTTCCTTCATTTGCTTACTACTAGCATGTCGAGTTCTCTCCATATGTATAGTAGCTAGCGTCAACAACACATGTTGATAAAGAGAGGTCACTTCTCTCTATTAGCTAGCTAACATAATATGAAACCCCTAAATTAACCCTCCCAAACCCCTAAACCCCCCTTAAAAAAACAAAAACCCCAGCGCCTGCGAGCTGCTGACGCGTGGCAGCCTTTTGGTCCCGGTTGATATTACGAACCGGGACTAAAGGTCCTCCTGCCTGGGCGCCCCGCAGCGGCCACGTGGAGCCCCTTCTGTCCCTGTTCGTAAGCGAACCGAGAATAAAGGGTTTGGGCTTTAGTCCCGACCCTTTAGTCCCGGTTCTAGAACCTGGGCTAAAGGGCCTTTGGAACCGGGATAAATGGGCCGTTTTCTACTAGTGTTGTTTGCTAACCCCACTCGAAGATTGATGACATGTCAGTGATTTCTCACACGAAACAATTTAGTATACAAAAGTAATATCAATTGAAACAAAATGTACATATATCTCTTGTAACAAGATGAATAGATTCTGAGAGTAGCAGGTTTTTGCACTGTCCCATTCTCGGTTTCGTCAAGAAACGGACTTGTTTTCATTTTAAAAGGAGATTAGGAGAACAAAATATTGGGCAAGCGCGATTGTCTTGATCGTGCGGCTGATGCAGCGGGCGGCCAAAATTTGGGCAGGCTGACCGGCGCCTAGCACTAGGCACTAGCTAGATTCCTATTGATTGGGTAGAAATGCCCCCTCGTTGAAAACTGATAATGACATCACTAAGTAGTCATTAGATAATATGGGATTTCCCCCACAATGGAGTAATGCTGAAAGCTACAGCTGTTGGGAACATAACTTAACTCTGCAATAGGTATAGCGAGTACGGCACTGGCTTCCATCTGCCCACCATAGATAGCAGGACACACTGACGTCATTGCTTTTCCAAAGCAACGTTTTAGTGATCGTGTGTTAATTGGTCCATGATGGTTACTGCTGACCACCCACAATGCACCCGTATTCAAACGCCAACAAACGTTCCAGGTTATATGGTTGCTGCAGAGAAAGCACATTTAAATTGATCCAGGGCAAATATCCTCACTTCAAAACTCGAGGGGAATTTTCCTCACTTCTTTTAGTTCTCTGTTTATTCTAAATTAGAAAGAAATAAAAACAGCAAAGAGAGAGAGAGAGAGGCCCACTTGCTTAGCTGGTCTAGAAAAGGCCCATCTCCTATTTCTCTTACCCTACCAGAAGTTGCTCAAAAAAAACCTAGAGCAGACCGATCCTAAAATTCCTCTCCTCTCTCTCTCGATCCTTTCCCTCTTGCGCCGCCATACAGGCACGCTAGCCCCCATGCCCCGATCTCCTCGCTTCCCCCGCTGCCCGCGCCTCTGGCAAGGCGTTGCCGCCGGCGAGCTCCTCCTCCGCGCCTCCTCTCCTTCTTTTTCTTCCCTCCCCTGACCTCGACGGTGAACCAACGCTGCCCAAGTTTGCCCGCTTCCGGCCCACCCTCCCACAGTCCATCGCCACCTCTGTTCTGGCCATGACATCGCCTGAGTTCCCTCTATTCTTTTGCCCTCCCACAGTCGACTACTGCCTCTGCTCGGGCCATGACATCGCCTGAGTTCCCTCTGTTCTCTTTCTTTGTTAATTCCTTTGATTCTTGAGGTAGCATCTCCCGCTCCATTTATTCCATCTTTGACCAACTCCTTTGATGCTACTTGTTGTCGTCAACTCACAAACACATTTAAATTGGTGGGACTGTCTACAAGTAAACGATGTGGGACTATCTATTAACCATAATCTTCTACATTTTATGACAGAAACACTCGCTGGGGCTGGAACATCTCACACAGACAGGCTGAGGCCCAAGTGGCAACGCATCAGCCACGAAACGATCGCAAGGCAAGGCCCAAGCAAGAGCGCAGATGGAACATATACAGTGCACATACAGACGCGTATGGATAAACGCGCCATTGAAGAAATAGATAGTACCACCTCGGATATTAAGGAAAATATGAAATCAAGAAAAACCGGACAGGAAGAAGCGTATTATGACATGGGAAGAAAGCGCATTGTGACGGTGAACCCGACAAAGTCAATCCGTGCTTTATTATTATTAGGGAAAGATTAGTCGGTAGCTAAAACTTGGACCTTGTAGAATACACGGAGACCATTTATTCAATATTATATGCATATTACTATTCTAAGACCTCAGATTGACATAAATTTCCTGCCTGCTAGCAGTGGTATGCAAACATTGCAACTTATGATCTGATTCTTCATTGGCCTTTGTCGGAAAAGTACCAGGAGAAGAGGTAGTATAGCACTCCAGGTAAGCATCTTGAGCAGGTAATGCCGAAAATGGCACTATGACATGCCCAGTTGAATTATATCACATTATCACTCTAGTTTCTAATCTCAAACTCAGACATTACATAGACTAAATTGCACCAACTCAACAGTGTAGAGTCGGATATGTCCAGACTGTAACTCTAGAAGACGACTCCAGAGAAGATCTCCTCATTTACGTTCCAATCAAATTCCCAATGAATCTTATTCCCCGGAAAATTGCACTACCACTGGTCTAGTGACATCCATCATGCTCATTATTGTTGCTCTCCTCACACATTTGATCACGCATCCTCCCTCTAGCAACTAAACGTGATTCTGCTATACAGGAAACGCAGCTACTTATAGAAGATTAACAAATGGACATGGTGTGTGGCTCAGACATAATTCCTTCACCAAACTTCACATGTGGCCATTAATTTCTTCCCCTTGTGACATTTATTCTCCAACAGAAGTTGATGTAACTGTTGAAGAACTGTTGACGCTTTGTGGTGCCCCTCCACAATTAAGCAACCGAAAACTGAATACTGCAACAAACAAGGACAAAGCGACGATTCCGAAGTGGGACAACAACAAACATGACTATAGTTTACATTATTTTTTTAGAAATGGAGGAGGACCCCCGGCCTCTGCATCTGGACGATGCATGCAACCACTTTATTAATTATTCACACAAGACCTTACAAAGTCATACAACAGTAAGACTGAAGCCACCGTCTAGGCAACAAAAGTGTCGCTACTCCTATCCAATTGATGAAGGGATGCTGATAGTCTGGGCCTAATACCAAACAGACCTCGCAGCCAACCCTAACATCTAAGACCTGAGGTCCCAACCAGGACGCCTGCCGGGTATGGGCACCCACCAGTCCGGCGTGCTCCTCAACCAGGACGCCTGCGGGGTATTAGGCCGCCGCAGCCACCAGCCACTAATCCATCTTCAGAGCTGTACTGCTGCATGAACGTTGCCCGGTCTAGCTGCCGCCGGCGCCACCATGACGCCAGATAGCGTCGACCTCCTGCGCGAGTCCATCATCTCACATCAGACGCCTGATCTCCAGAGCGCCATGCCATCGAGATCCGACACCATCAATGTGTGTGATGAAGTGATAACCCACAAGTATAGGGGATCGCAACAGTTTTCGAGAGTAGAGTATTCAACCCAAATTTATTGATTCGACACAAGGGGAGCCAAAGAATATTCTCAAGTATTAGCAGTTGAGTTGTCAATTCAATCGCACCTGGATAACTTAATATCTGCAGCAAAGTATTTAGTAGCAAAGTAGTATGGAAGTAACGGTAACGATAGCAAAAGTAATATTTTTGGGTTTTGTAGTGATTGTAACAGTAGCAACAGAAAACTAAATAAGCGAAGAACAATATGTGAAAAGCTCGTAGGCATTGGATCGGTGATGGAGAATTATGCCGGATGCGGTTCATCGTGTAACAGTCATAACATAGGGTGACACAGAACTAGCTCCAATTCATCAATGTAATATAGGCATGTATTCCGAATATAGTCATACGTGCTTATGGAAAAGAACTTGCATGACATCTTTTGTCCTACCCTCCTGTGGCAGCGGGGTCCTAATGGAAACTAAGGGATATTAATGCCTCCTTTTAATAGAGTACCGGACCAAAGCATTAACACATAGTGAATACATGAACTCCTCAAACTACGGTCATCACCGGGAGTGGTCCCGATTATTGTCACTTCGGGGTTGCCGGATCATAACACATAGTAGGTCACTATAGACTTGGAAGATAGGATCAAGAACTCACATATATTCATGAAAACATAATAGGTTCAGATCTGAAATCATGGCACTCGGGCCCTAGTAACATGCATTAAGCATAGCAAAGTCATAGCAACATCAATCTCAGAACATAGTGGATACTAGGGAACAAACCCTAACAAAACTAACTCGATTACATGATAAATCTCATCCAACCCATCACCGTCCAGCAAGCCTACAATGGAATTACTCACACACGGCGGTGAGCATCATGAAATTGGTGATGGAGGATGGTTGATGATGACGATGGCGACGGATTCCCCTCTCCGGAGCCCCGAACGGACTCCAGATCAGCCCTCCTGAGAGGTTTTAGGGCTTGGCGGCGGCTCCGTATCGTAAAACGCGATGAATCCTTCTCTCTGTTTTTTATCCCCGAACATGAATATATGGAGTTGGAGTTGAGGTCGGTGGAGCGTCAGGGGGCCCACGAGGCAGGGGGCGCGCCCAGGGGGGCAGGCGCGCCCCCCACCCTCGTGGACAGGTGGAGGCCCCCCTGCCGTGGATTCTTCTTCCAATATTTTTATTATTTTCCAAAAATATGTTCCGTGGAGTTTCAGGTCATTCCGAGAACTTTTGTTTCTGCACATAATAACACCATGGCAATTCTGCTCAAAACAGCGTCAGTCCGGGTTAGTTCCATTCAAATCATGCAAGTTAGAGTCCAAAACAAGGGCAAAAGTGTTTTGAAAAGTAGATACGACGGAGACGTATCAACTCCCCCAAGCTTAAACCTTTGCTTGTCCTCAAGCAATTCAGTTGATAAACTGAAAGTGATAAAGAAGAACTTTTACAAACTCTGTTTGCTCTTGTTGTTGTAAATATGTAAAGCCAACATTCAAGTTTTCTGCAAAGATTATGACTAACCACATTCACAATAACTATTATGTCTCATGTTTACTCATATCAATGGCATAATCAACTAGCGAGCTATAATAATAAATCTCGGATGACAACACTTTCTCAAAACAATCATAATATGATATAACAGGATGGTATCTCGCTAGCCCTTTCTGAGACCGCAAAACATAAATGCCGAGCACCTTTAAAGATCAAGGACTGACTAGACATTGTAATTCATGGCAGAAGAGATCCAATCATAATCATACCCAATATAAATTAATAATAATGGATGCAAATGACAGCAGTGCTCTCCAGCTGGTGCTTTTTAATAAGAGGGTGATGACTCGACATAAAAGTAAATAGATAGGCCCTTCGCAGAGGGAAGCAGAGATTTGTAGAGGTGCCAAAGCTCGATTTTGAAATAGAGATAAATAGTATTTTGAGCGGCATACTTTCATTGTCAACATAACAACAAGAGATGGCGATATCTTCCATGCTACACACATTATAGGCGGTTCCCAAACAGAATGGTAAAGTTTATACTCCCCCTCCACCAACAAGCATCAATCCATGGCTTGCTCGAAACAACGAGTACCTCCAACTAGCAACATTCCCGGGGGGTTTTGTTTGCAATTATTTTGATTTGGTTTGCATAAAGCATGGGACTGGGCATCCCGGTGACCAGCCATTTTCTCGTGAGTGAGGAGCGGAGTCCACTCCTCTTGAGAATAACCCGCCTAACATCGAAGATAAGGACAGCCCTAGTTGATACATGAGCTATTCGAGCATACAAAACAAAATTTCATTTGAAGGTTTAGAGTTTGGCACATACAAATTTACTTGGAACGGTAGGTAGATACCATATAGGAAGGTATGCTGGACTCATCTGGAATAACTATGGGGTTTAAGGGATTGGATGCACAAGCAGTATTCCCGCTTAGTACAAGTGAAGGCTAGCAAAAGACTAGGGAGCGACCAACTAGAGAGCGACAACAGTCATGAACATGCATTAGAATTAATAAACATCGAGTGCAAGCATGAGTAGGATTTCATCCACCATGAACATAAATATCGTGAAGGCTATGTTGATTTTGTTTCAACTACATGCGTGATCATGTGCCAAGTCGAGTCACTTAAATATTCAAAGGAGGATACCACCCCACTATACCACATCACAACCATTTTAATAGCATGTTGGCACGCAAGGTAAACCATTATAACTCATAACTAATCAAGCATGGCATAAGCAACTATGATCTCTAATTGTTATTGCAAACATGTTTATTCATAATAGGCTGAATCAGGAACGATGAACTAATCATATTTATAAAAACAAGAGAGGTCGAGTTCATACCAGCTTCTCTCATCTCAATCAGTCCATCATATATCATCATAATTGCCTTTCACTTGCACGACCGAACGATGTGAAAATAATAAGAGTGAACGTGCATTGGACTAAGCTAGAATCTGCGAGCATTCAATAAACAGAAGAAGACAAGGCAATATGGGCTCTTGGTTAAATCAACAATAATGCATATAAGAGCCACTTCAACAATTTAATCATGGTCTTCTCCTATCGACCCCCAAAGGAAAGAAAAGAAAAGAAAACTATTTACACGGGGAAGCTCCCAACAAGCAAAAGAAGAACGGGAAATATTTTTGGGTTTTCTTTTTAATTATTACTACTACAACAAGAAAGGTAAACTAATTAAAAGCTACAACTAATTTTTTTGGTTTTTCTTAAGGTTTATCAAACACACAAGAAGAAAGCAAGAAAAAGGGAAATAAACTAGCATGGATATTACAGTGAAAGGGTATGAGCACCGACATCTAGCAATGAGTGTGTGGACATAAATGTAATGTCGGTGAGAAATATGTACTCCCCCAAGCTTAGGATTTTGGCCTAAGTTGGTTTATTGCCACGGATGGCCTGGCGGATAATCCATAGTTGTAGTCGGGGTCGTACTGAGATGAAGAAGACTCTGATTGCCACTGGTTGGCAATCATCTCCGGATCCCACTTGTAATTAGACTGTCGTGGAGGTTCAAATTGTGGTTCCGACTCCGTGACTGATGTACGGTTCCGGTAGGCGTGAATGGCCGCCAGCGGAACGAGATACGGACCTGCAGATAAATCAAACAAGGAAGGAGCAGGCAAGGTAATAACCTCAGGGTGATGTTTATCAAAGAACAATTTGTATTTAAGCGCCCCTTCCCTATTCTTAACAATAAAGTCATATGCTACCATACTCTTATAATCTAAATAAACATTGGGCAGCAATTTTTCTTCTTTTTCATAGTGCCTAATAGGTATGTTATAGTGTGCAGCAAGGCGTGAAGCGTAAATACCTCCAAAGATGGGGCCCTTTGTACGGTTCAAACTTAACCGTTTGGCAACAATACCGCCCATACTAACAGTATTATCATAGAATAATCCATGGAACAAAATAATAATATCAGGAACACTAAGGTTTCCATAGTTTCCGCGACCAATTAAGCAACGACTAGCAAATATGGCAAAGTAGTGTAAAACAGGAAAATGTATGCTAGTGATTTTTGCATTGGAAACCTTCCTAGTTTCCCTTACAGTAATAGTGTCAATAAACCCGTCCACATCTTTACGATGTGGTTCTTCTAAGCTACCCTCGAAAGGTATTTTGCAAACCTTGCAAAATTCATCTAGTGACATCTTCTTAACCACATCATATAAATGAAACTCTACTGAAGGAGGTGATTCCTCAGGATAATAGTAGAAGTTTTGCATAAAATTATTGGTGAGTAAGAGATACTGTTCGCGTTGGTCGCGGAGGAAGTTGGCGAGGCCTACATTCTCAGCCAATTCATAAAAATCATCATAAATCCCGGCTGCTCTCAAGAAATCACTGGAAGGCCATTCACACGGCCGGACCTCCGTGATGCGAGGCAAATTATATTTGGGCCTCTCTGCTTCTTCACTTTTCTTTTCCTTCGAGCTTCGGCTCGATGAGCCCCTCAAAAATCTCTTCATTATTTTCTGAAAAATTCTGAAATTTTTGGTAACTTCAAATAAAAGTGAACCAAGCTCAACAAAATTGATAGCAACTACTCCTACAAGTGCCTAGAGCATATATCATGCATTAGAACTACTTGGAACCATATAAATTTGACATGCAAGCTAAAGAACATGGTCACCTAGGCAGCACAAATTTGCAATGAGTAAAGCACTAGAACAAAAATTAATTGGACCAATGGAGGAGTCACATACCAAGGAACAATCTTCCAAAGCAGTTTTGTGAGAGGTGCTTTGAGCAAGGAGATCGAAAATCGCGGCAAAATGAGCTAGAACTCATGCTTGAGCTGGATGGTGATTTTTTTGGGAGAAAAAAGAAGTGTGTGGGTGCAGGAATAAGTGGAGGGGAGCCACCATGGGCCCACGAGGCAGGGGGGCGCGCCCTGGACCCTCGTGGCCAGGTGCTTGCTCCCCCTGCTGTGTTCTCAGTGCCAGATATTCTCAAATATTCCAGAAAAAATCATATTCCATTTTCAGGGCATTTGGAGAACTTTTATTTTGGGGGTATTTTTATATTGCACGGATAATTCATAAAACAGACAGGAAAATACTATTTTTACTTCATTTCAACTAAATAACAGAAAGTAAAAGGAGGGTACAGAAGGTTGTGCTTTCTAATTTCATCCATCTCATGCTCATCAAAAGGAATCCACTAACAAGGTTGATCAAGTCTTGTTAACAAACTCATTCCGTCTAACATGGAACCGGAGAAATTTCGAATAACACTATGTTACCCCAACGGGGATACGCACATCCCCAATAATGAGAATATCATATTTCTTCTTGACAGTAGGTAGAGGAAATTCAAAACCTCCAAAAATAATCGATGGAATTTTTCCAATAGAGTTGATACTGTGGACTTGAGGTTGTTTCCTCAGAAAGTGTACCGTATGCTCATTACCATTAACATGAAAAGTGATATTGTCTTTGTTGCAATCAATAACAGCCCCTGCAGTATTCAAAAAAGGTCTTCCCAGAATAATAGACATACTATCGTCCTCGGGAATATCAAGAATAACAAAGTCCGTTAAAATAGTAACGTTTGCAACCACAACAGGCACATCCTCACAAATACCGACAGATATAGCAGTTGATTTATCAGCCATTTGCAAAGATATTTCAGTAGGTGTTAACTTATTCAAGTCAAGTCTACGATATAAAGAGAGAGGCATAACACTAACACCGGCTCCGAGATCACATAAAGTAGTTTTAACATAGTTTCTTTTAATGGACACTAGTAGAAAAGAGGGCTTTGGTTCAGGCCGGGTCAGCCCATTAGTCCCGGTTCAGTCCTGAACCGGGACCCATGGCGGCACTAGTCCTGGTTCGTGAGGCCAGGGGCCTGCCGGGCTTCGTGGGGGCATTGGTCCCGGTTCGTCTGGCTCCTTTGGTCCCGGTTGGTGGGACGAACCGGGACCAATGGGCCTCGCTCCTGGCCCACCACCATTGGTCTCGGTTGGTGGCTTGAACCGGGACCACAGGCTGCCCTTTAGTCCCGGTTCATACCACGAACCGGGACAAATGAGGTGCCTATATATACCCCTCGCCCGCGAGCAGAGCACTCCAGTGCTCTATTTTTCTCTGGCCGACGAGGGGAGGGCTTTGTGGTGCTCTACCTCACCTCCTATGCACATGAGGTGTTCGATGAAATGCCCGAGCCACACTAGTTAAGCTTTCTCGTCTCGAAGCTCGACCTCAAATCTCCATTTTCCTCGAGATTTGTCTAGGTTTAACGGCCCATCACGTCCCATTCCCGTCTTCACCGCCGTCGATCGCCCGCGGCGATTTCGTCGCCGGCACCACCGTGGTGAGCCTCTTGTTCTTATCTTCTTTCTGAAAGAATTTTTTTACTTTAGATAGATACTTGTCTAATTTTCTTACTATTTTATTGCTTGTTATTATATAGTGCGATGGTTTTGGTATCCGCCCCCGTCGGCCCTCGTCCTGTCTATGATTCGGATGTGGTATATGTTATCTTTATAACTATTGGTTCATTTATTGTTTATGAAAATTATGCCGATCAACGTGACATAGATTTTATTTATCTAGGAGGTATGTGAACCAGCAATTCCAACCGACCCTATTGTCGAGAGGTTAAATTTAGTTGAAGAAGAAAATAATTTCTTGAAGGAAAAAATTAAAAAAATTGAGGAGGAGAAGATGATATTGGAGTTGCATGTTGCGGATGTCGTCGATGATCACAAGATCAAGATGGATGCAATGCGCTTGAAGATTAGAAAGATTAGAAAATATGCCATTCGTACCGAGGCTTGGTATCATTATGCCATTGGATCAATTGTTACCTTGGTTGCGATTATCATCGCATTTGTTTTCGCATTGAAATTTTTTACATAGTTTCAATGTATGGTTTAATTAATTAGATGCTCTAAAGAAAGGAAAGCATTTCAAAGGCGAGCCAGATCACCGGAAGAAGCCCGCCATGCGTACCGGTGATCACGTACTTGCTATGGTCAATGATTTACACGTAATCTTTGGAAAGGGTCCCGGCGGACTAGCTGTTCCGAATGACGCTGAGGGACACGCACCCATGTGGAAGAAGAAATCTATATTTTGGGACCTACCCTACTGGAAAGACCTAGAGGTCCGCTCTTCAATCGACGTGATGCATGTGACGAAGAACCTTTGCATGAACCTGCTAGGCTTCTTGGGCGTGTATGGGAAGACAAAAGATACACCTGAGGCACGGGAGGACCTGCAACGTTTGCACGAAAAAGACGGCATGCCTCCGAAGAAGTATGAAGGTCCTGCCAGCTACGCTCTTACGAAAGAAGAGAAAGAAATCTTCTTTGAATGCCTGCTCAGTATGAAGGTCCCGACTGGCTTCTCGTCGAATATAAAGGGAATAATAAATATGCCAAAGAAAAAGTTCCAGAACCTAAAGTCTCATCACGGCCACGTGATTATGACGCAACTGCTTCCGGTTGCATTGAGGGGGCTTCTACCGGAAAACGTCCGATTAGCCATTGTGAAGCTATGTGCATTCCTCAATGCAATCTCTCAGAACGTGATCGATCCAGAAATCATACCAAGGCTAAGGAGTGATGTGGCGCAATGTCTTGTCAGTTTCGAGCTGGTGTTCCCACCATCCTTCTTTAATATCATGATGCACGTCCTAGTTCATCTAGTCGACGAGATTGTCATTCTGGGGCCCGTATTTCTACACAATATGTTCCCCTTTGAGAGGTTCATGGGAGTCCTAAAGAAATATGTCTGTAACCGCGCTAGGCCAGAAGGAAGCATCTCCATGGGCCATCAAACAGAGGATGTCATTGGATTTTGTGTTGACTTCATTCCTAGCCTTAAGAAGATAGGTCTCCCTAAATCGCGGTATGAGGGGAGACTGACTGGAAGCGGCACGCTAGGAGCGGACTCAATAATATGCAGGGACGGGCATTCTTGGTCTCAAGCACACTACACAGTTCTACAGAACTCTACCTTGGTGACCCCGTATGTCGATGAACACAAGAACAGTCTGCGCTCCAAACACCCTGAGCAGTGCGACGACTGGATTACATGTGAACACATCAGGACTTTCAGCAGTTGGTTGGAAACACGTCTCAGAGGTGACAACACTGTTTGTGATGAGCTGTACTCGTTGTCCAGGGGACCATCTTTGACTGTATTGACTTACAAAGGATACGAGATAAATGGGAATACATTTTACACGATCGCCCAAGATCAAAAGAGCACCAACCAAAATAGCGGTGTCCGCTTTGATGCAGCAACCGAGAGGGGAAAGGACACATATTATGGTTACATAGTGGACGTATGGGAACTTGACTACGGACATGATTTTAAGGTCCCTTTGTTTAAGTGCAAATGGGTCAATCTGTCAGGAGGCGGGGTACAGGTAGACCCACAGTACGGAATGACAACAGTGGATCTGAAAAATCTTGGGCACACGGACGAACCGTTCGTCCTAGCCAATGATGTGGCATAGGTTATCTATGTGAAGGACATGTCTACCAAACCGAGAAAAAGAAAAGATAAGGAAGCGAATACATCATACGACGAGCCAAAGCGCCACATAGTTCTTTCAGGAAAAAGGGACATCGTGGGAGTGGAGGGAAAGACAGACATGTCTGAAGATTATGAAAATTTTCATGGAATTCCTCCCTTCAAAGACAAGGCTGACCCAAGCATCTTGATAAACGATGAAGATTATCCATGGTTCCGACGCAATAAGAAAATGACACAAGCGAAGAAAAAGTGAAGACTTTCTCCCGCAACTACTATGATGATACCATGCCAACTTTGTAACAGACGAGTATGATACCATTGTCCGTTTTGTACACGAAGTGCATCCAGTTTTTGCCGTAACCCTCTCAACTTTCTTCCACATGCTATGTGGATGAAATGATGATACCATGCCAACTTTCAACCTTTTCAGAGTTCATTTGAAATGCTTTTCAATTTCAGTGTCTTATAGCTCAAAATAATCAATAAATGCATGAAAAATAACAAATGAAGTCAGAAAGGGTTGAAAATTGATGATGTGGATTTGAATGGTGCATTTTGAACACATACAAAGTCAGGAGTTCAAATAAGTTTTAAAAAATGAAATCCCTTTGTAACAGACGAGTTTCCGTATGAAATCCTGATACTTCGAAAGATATTGTCCGTTTTGTACACGAAGTGCATCCAGTTTTTGCCGTAACCCTCTCAACTTTCTTGCACATGCTATGTGGATGAAATGATGATACCATGCCAACTTTCAACCATTTCAGAGTTCATTTGAAATGCTTTTCAATTTTAGGGTCTTCTAGCTCAAAATAATCAGTAAATGCATGAAAAATGGTGCATGAAAATAACAAATAAAATAAATAAGTAATTAGAAACAAAATAATATAAAATTTAATAAAATATATAAGTAGAAACAAAATAAAATAAACTTTAATAACATAAATAAAATTTATGAAACTAAAATTATCAAAGTATTTTCTGTTCAAAACATTATAAGCAACCTCTAGTATTATTGAAACTAAAATTATATAAAATTGATGCAACTAAAATTATCGAAGTATTTTCTGTTCAAAATCATTGAAAGCAAAAAGAATTTTCA
>NC_057811.1:19529158-19534505 GCF_018294505.1 Triticum aestivum
GCCCCCTGCTTGCCCCGACGCCGCCCGCCACACGCTCCTCCCTCTGTAAGCACCGCGCCTCTGCCGGCCCCGCCGCCGTGCTATTTTTTTACATGTTTTTAGATTTTCATATATGTATGTATGTATTTTTTAGATATATATGTATTTTTTAGATATATGTATTTTTTAGATATATGTATTTTTTTGATGTATGTTCGTATATGTATGTATGTATTTTTACATGTTTTTTGTATGTATGTATGTATTTTTTCAATTGTAATGATGTTTTAAAAATACATATATGCAAAAGTTAGATTTTTAGAAATTTTTTATCTATATATGTTCTCTGATTTAGTACATTTTAGGTTAGTTTCATTTTTAGAAAAGTTTTATATATTTAGGAAGAAGGAATAGAAGGAAGAAGAAGGAAGAAGAAAAAGTTTTATATATGCAAAAGTTACATTTTTTGAAAAGTTATATATATCTAGCTAGGAAAGGAAGAAGAAGAAGAAGAAAAAGAATGAGAGGAAAAAGGAAAATAAGAAGAAGAAGAAAGGAGAAGAAGAGGAGAGGAAGAAGATGAGAAATAAATAAGAAGAAAAAGAAGAGGAGAAGAAGAAAGGAATAGAGGACAAGACCTCTTCTTCTCCTCTATTCCTTTCTTCTTCTCCTCTTTTTTTTCTTCTTTTTTTTTCTTCAATCTTCTCCTCTATTAATATCTTCTTCTCCTCTTTTTATTTCTTCTTCGTCTTCTTATTTTTTATCGGATATCTCATTGCCGATATACCCCGTGTCCCGATAACTTCAACACGAGGGGGGGTTCGACCTACCCCCTCCCCGATAACATTATTTTCCCATGTATTTATGTCGTCGTTGTCGATATAACCCCCTCCCGGATAACTTCGACCGTGATAACTTATACCACGGGAGCAGCCCCCGGCCCTCTCGCTCGACCAAAACTCTCGAGGACACCCAAACCCTAGAAAAAAACGATGTCGGTCTCCTACCCCCTCCTGCCGCGCCCCTACCCTTGAAGCGTTGACGAGGCCAACCCAAACCCGGAATAAGCTAGGTCTACATTTGCACTAATATATCCACCTGCTGTCATGTTTGTGTAATAATTGCCACGTTGTAATATTTGCAGAAACAATGGAGCACTGACGAGACGAGGAAGCAGAAGAGGTGTTGGGGGACATAATCTTAGCTGGAGGTGATGTCTTGTCGTATCTTAACGACAATGATGGTCTAGAAGAACAGGGTGAAGAAGCAGGCTACGGTGATCGAAGAGTGGAGGAGGAAAGACATGATTATGATGGCTCTGGTGACGCAATGCCGGTGCAAGAAGGAGCCCGTGGTGACGGCTCCGGTGACCGAACAGAGTTCGGCCAGGTAAATATATTAGTTAAGCCTGTGCTGACTAGCTAATTGATGCATTCATTGTTTTGGTATGTACACATATTAATTAACTCTCGCCTTTCTTCTTTTTTCTAGCCCTCCGGATCGAGCACAACTTCGGTAAAGAAACGAGGCTCGAAGAGAAAGTTGCTCTCGGATGAAAGGTTTGAGATCACAGCAATCGCGCGCGACGGCCAACCGATTGAACCCATCCGGACAAAGGGAGCATTTGCTGCTCAGTGCGGGGTTCTTGTTAGGGACAAGATCCCGATCAGCATCCACCAATGGTATAAGCCTAAGAAGGAAGACCCTGAGGTGTCTTATGTCAATGATATGCAGAAAGATTATCTTTGGACTGAGCTGAAGGCAAATTTCACCCTACCGCCAGAGGAGGATCCGGAGAAGCCAGTTAAAGAGCAATTAATCAAGTCTCATGCTCTTAAGAAGATGGCAGACATATTCAGGAGGTGGAAGAATGAGCTGAAAACATTTGTCGACAAAGAAGAGACACCAGAATTCATCGGCAAATATGAGAAGATCAGAGATCACTGGCCCGCATTTGTGGCCCACTAGACATAGGAAAAGAGTAAGAAGATGTCAGCGACAAACAAGAAAAATGCTGCGAAGAAGTAGCTTCACCATCGCACGGGGTCAGGTGGCTACCTCAAAGCCCGGCCTAAGTGGGCCAAGCCTGAGAATGATCTGCTTGATAAAGGGATCGAACCAGAGACAATGAATTGGCCAGACCGTTGCCGGACTTGGTTCTTCGGGGCTAGCGGAACCTTGGACCCTGTATCAGGGAAGTGCGTTTGGACGGACGAGCAAATGATAATACCAGTCAAGAGGCTTCAGCACTATATCGCTACAGCGCAGCAAGGGACGTTCGTTCCAGACAGAGAGAACGACGAGCTCACAATGGCCCTCGGGAATCCTGAGCACCCTGGACGGACACGAGGCACGCCAGGCTCCGTTCCGTGGAAGGCTGGTTTTCCGGACGCAGGCGGTTACAAATGCCAAGAGAGGAGGAAAAAAGTGGAGCAGACCCAAATTCAGAAGCTGCACGAATGGGTTCAAGCGCTAGAGGAACGAGACATAGCTTGCAGCAAGTGACCTGCCGAAACTACCCCCGAAGCTACCCCGCCGTCTCAGCGGAGAAGCAGCGTGGCTTCCACCGAGCTGCTTCACCCGGAGCATGTCTTGACGGCTCCTGCTAGCTACCCCGTGGATGCTATCACGGAGTCTCAACATTGCCACCTTATGACGCAATGGCAGAACTTCAAAGTCAAGGCGGCTATCGGCTCTGTTCGACCTCCTGAACCCGGCGCAACTTTTCACTGTCGTCCGATTCCAGAAGGATATGCTAGGGTGACGGTGGACGAAATAACGGAGGGATTTGAGGATCTCCAGCTTGACCACCCTACCGGTGAAGGGGACACTCGGCTGGGTTCTGCACTGAAGACTCCATGCCTATGGCGGAAAGAGCTCATCAACCATCCGAACTGGACGCCTCCGCCTCCTCCTCCTCCTCCGAGTAAGGGCACTCCGCCTCCTCCTCCGGCGAGTGATCAGGGCACTCAGCCTCCTTCTCCGGTGCATGGCGGCACTCCTCCGCCTCCTCCTCCGGCGAGTGATCAGGGCACTCAGCCTCCTTCTCCGGTGCGTGGCGGCACTCCGCCTCCATCTCCGCCTGCCCCGGCGTGCCCGAGCAGTCGGGCTCCTCCTTCTCCACCTCGTCAGCAAGGGCGGAAGAGACCCACCGCCACTCCGGCTGCTCCGGCGCGTCGTAGTCCTTCTCCTCTGCCTCGTATGCAAGGAAAGAAGACAGCCACAGCCGCTCCGTCTGCTCTGCCGGCGTCTAGCAGTACAGCCAGAGGCGGGAGGCAATACAGACTCGGTCCTTCTCTGAAGACTCTAGAGAAGTTACCATACGAGAGGACCGAGGAGGAAACCACGAAGATCGTGCGAGCCGAAGTGACAAACGTTTTGAAGTGGTGAAAGCAAAGAAACATCCACCTCCGGAGGAGAAGGTAGATCCGGTGAAAGCGAAGCGCACTCTGGCTGCCCTGACAAAACCACCAAAGTCTCCGCCGAAAGGCAACTATGAGCGCATTATTGCAAAGACATTTGTCGAAGCGGAGCGGTCGGGAAGTACTGTCAGTGATCAAAGGTTAAAAGAACGACGAGCTGGGAAAAAAATTGCCCAGCTCGGCGAACAAGCGAACCAATAGTGCCCCCCGCTCAAGGTGTCTAGCGACATCGTCGCTAATGATCCGAGGATGGTGCCCGGTTATAGCAATCTTGGAGATTACCTGCCCGACGATGTACATTATGATTTCTTGGAGGTGGACGAACACAAATACCATTACGGGAGGCCTCTCGTCAAAGATGAAAGATCTCTAACAACGACGATGCGAAGTATACATGATTGGTACATGAAAACCTGCAGAGAGTCTGGGGGGAGGAATACTTTGACGCTGAGAGTTAAACCGGAGCATGACCTCGTTGGAATTGAACTGTTGAATGTTCCATTTGAGGAGTTCTTCCAGTTTTTCAATCAAAAGGCCCTCGATAAATCAACGATCACTTGCTACTGTCTGTAAGTAGTACCACTTCTGTCATTAAGTCTCTCTATATAGGTCAGCTCTTTCATTGCATGTATTTATAATTATCCTCACTATATTATGCAGATTGAAGATCGCCGAATTGAAGAAAAGACAAATCGGTGATATTGGGTTCATTAACACAAATCTCATAGATGCAACTCAGGTTAAATATCATGCCGAAAATACCGAGGCCAACTTGCTACGATCGTTGGTAATAAATGAAAACAAAGATATAATACTCTTTCCTTACAACTTCAAGTGAGTGTTACTGTCTTGTGCATATTTGGTTTCCCTTATTAGTCCAGGTTATTGTAATGTAATTGATGACTTATGCATGCGTGCGCAGCTTCCACTATATTCTCCTAGAGATTAAGTTTGAGCAGGGACTAGTAACCGTCTTAGACTCGAGACGAAAAGATCCCCAGGACTATGCGGACATGACTCAAATGCTCGAGAAGTAAGTTAAATCGATCATTATCCACCATATCAGCAACTTTGTTCATTTCCTGATATCAAGTAATTGTTTTCTTTGTCTGGCAGGGTTTGGAGAAAATTCACCAAAAAAGCTCCGGGACTGCCGAAGAAGCTGCAATTTAGACACCCGAAAGTAAGTACTATAGTAGCATGTTCCGCGCATCTCCTAGTGATTCAAGCGCTAGTTTCATCAATACCATTTAGCATGCTTGCTTATCAGTTTCATTGACCTCTATTTCTTGTAAAGTGGTTGTGGCAGGAACAAGGGAATGATTTCTGTGGATACTACGTTTGCGAGTCCATCTGCTACACGACCTGTGAGCGGGGCTACTCTGACGAACAATATGAAGTGCGTAAGCAATAATATTCACAATTTTATTTTATTACCATCATTTGTGTTGGGTTTCATTTATTCATATATATATGTATTGACCCCTTCTTCAAATTAGATCTTTAGGATGCGGGATGAACTCCTACCACCAGATCATATGCGAGCAATTCAAGAGGAATTGGCGGCATTCTTCCTTGACCACGTGATCGCTGAAAACGGAGAATACTATGTGGACCGTGTGTACATATATAATTAGGAGATTATATTGTAAGAGGTAATTATTGTATGTATGTAGCCGGTAGTTTCGGATAGATATACGAGAAATTGTTGTTCGACCAATCTCTCGGAGAAGGAGAGGTGGTCGATATCACTTCTCTCTGTATGCATATATATGTTCATGACGATCATCTGTTTCCTTCATTTGCTTACTAGCTAGCATGTCTAGTCCTCTCTATACGTATATAGTACGTAGCGTCGACCAAGCATGGAGATAAGAGAGGACACTTCTCTCTATTAATTAGCTAGCTAACATAATATATGAAACACCTAAATTAACCCCCAAAAA
>NC_057811.1:19534664-19542811 GCF_018294505.1 Triticum aestivum
CCTGAAATGCTGACGCGTGGATGCCTATTGGTCCCGGTTAGTGCCACCAACCGGGACCAAAGGCCCTCCTGCCTGGGCTCGCCGCACCAGCCACGTGGAGGCCCATCTGTCCTGGTTCGTGTAAGAACTGGGACTAAAGGGCTAGGGCATTAGTAATGACCCTTTAGTTCCGGTTCAACAACCGGACAAAAGGCCCTTACCAACCGGGACAGATGACCCTTTTTCTACTAGTGGGAGCATGGTATAGTTGGTACTCCCGGATCTCCTAGTTTCTTAGGTATTTCACCCTTAAAAGTGTAATTAGCAAGCATGGTGGAAATTTCAGCTTCCGGTATCTTTCTTTTATTAGTGACAATTTCTTTCATATACTTAGCATAAGGATTCATTTTAAGCATATCAGTCAAACGCATACGCAAAAAGATAGGTCTAATCATTTCAGCAAAGAGCTCAAAATCCTCAGCATCCTTTTTCTTGGATGGTTTGGGATGAAAAGGCATGGGTTTCTGAACCCATGGTTCTCTTTCTTTACCATGTTTCCTAGCAACAAAGTCACTTTTATCATAACGTTGATTCTTTGATTGTGGGTTATCAAGATCAACAGCACGTTCAATTTCTACATCATTATCATTGCTAGGTTGAGCATCATCATGAACATTAACATTAATATTATCACTAGATTCATGTTCGTTACCAGATTGTGTTTCAGCATCAGAAATAGAAATATCATTTGGATTCTCAGGTGGTTCATCACTAGGTTCACTAGAAGCATGCAAAGTCCTATCATTTTTCTTTTTCTTCTTTTTAGAAGGACTATGTGCATCTATATTATTTCTCTGAGAATCTTGCTTAATTCTCTTAGGATGGCCTTCAGGATACAAAGGTTCCTAAGTCATTTTACCAGTTCTAGTAGCCACTCTAACAGCATAATCATTATTCTTACTATTTAATTCATTGAGCAAATCATTCTGAGCTTTAAGTACTTGTTATACTTTACTGGTAACCATAGAAGCATGTTTAGTAATGAGTTTAAGTTCACCTTTAACTCTAGACATATAATCACCCAAGTGTTCAAGCGTATCAGAATTGTATTTCAATTGTCTACCAAAATAAGCATTGAAGTTTTCTTGTTTGACAATAAAATTATCAAACTCTTCTAAGCATTGTCTAGCAGACTTATAGTGAGGAATATCACCTTCATCAAATCTATAGAGAGAATTTACCTTTACTACCTGTGTCGGGTTATCAAGACCATGTGTTTCTTCAATAGGTGAAGGATTAAGATCATATATTTCTTCAACACGCGGTAAATTAAGACCATGTATTTCTTCAATAGGAGGTAAATTCTTAACATCTTCAGCTTTAATACCTTTTTCTTTCATAGATTTCTTTGTGTCTTGCATATCTTCACGACTGAGAAATAGAACACCCCTCTTCTTCGGAGTTGGTTTAGGAATAGGCTCAGTAATTGGCTCATGAAGTGTCCAATTATTTTCATTGGTCAACATATTATTCAATAGAATCTCAGCTTCATCCGGTGTTCTTTCCCTGAAAACAGAACCAGCACAACTATCCAGGTAATCTCTGGAAGCATCGGTTAGTCCATTATAAAAGATATCAAGTATTTCATTTTTCTTAAGAGAATGATCAGGCAAAGCATTAAGTAATTGGAGAAGCCTCCCCCAAGCTTGTGGGAGACTCTCTTCTTCAGTTTGCACAAAATTATATATATCCCTTAAAGCAGCTTGTTTCTTATGAGCAGGGAAATATTTAGCAGAGAAGTAATAAATCATATCCTGGGGACTACGCACACAACCAGGATCAAGAGAATTAAACCATATCTTAGCATCACCCTTTAATGAGAACGGAAATATTTTAAGGATATAAAGGTAGCGAGTTCTCTCATCATTAGTGAATAGGGTGGCTATATCATTTAATTTAGTAAGATGTGCCACAATAGTTTCAGATTCATAGCCATAAAAAGGATCAAATTCAACCAAAGTAATTATATCAGGATCAACAGAGAATTCATAATCCTTATCAGTAACACAGATAGGTGAAGTAGCAAAAGCAAGGTCAGGTTTCATTCTAGCATTAAGAGATTGCTGCTTCCATTTAGCTAATAACTTCTTAAGATCACTTCTATTATTGCAAGCAAGAATGGCTCTAGCAGATTCTTCATCCAGAACATAACCCTCAGGCACAACAGGGAATTCATATTTATTAGGGGGAGAGTCTTCATCATCACTATCTTCAATATTATCAGTTTCAATAATTTCATTCTCTCTAGCCCTAGCAAGTTGTTCATCAAGAAATTCACCAAGTGGCACAGTAGTATCAAGCATAGAAGTAGTTTCATCATAAGTATCATGCATAGCAGAAGTGGCATCTTAAATAACATGCGACATATCAGAATTAATAGCAGAAGCAGGTTTAGGTGTCGCAAGCTTACTCAAAACAGAAGGTGAATCAAGTGCAGAGCTAGATGGCAGTTCCTTACCTCCCCTCGTAGTTGAGGCATAAATTTTTGTTTTCTCATCTTTCAAGTTCCTCATAGTGACCAGCACATACAAATCCCAAGTGACTCAAAGAATAGAGCTATGCTCCCCGGCAACGGCGCCAGAAAATAGTCTTGATGACCCACCAGTATAGGGGATCGCAACAGTTTTCGAGGGTAGAGTATTCAACCCAAATTTATTGATTCGACACAAGGGGAGCCAAAGAATATTCTCAAGTATTAGCAGTTGAGTTGTCAATTCAACCACACCTGGATAACTTAATGTCTGCAGTAAAGTATTTAGTAGCAAAGTAGTATGGAAGTAACGGTAACGATAGCAAAAGTAATATTTTTGGGTTTTGTAGTGATTGTAACAGTAGCAACGGAAAAGTAAATAAGCGAAGAACAATATGTGAAAAGCTCGTAGGCATTGGATCGGTGATGGAGAATTATGCCGGATGCGGTTCATCATGTAACAGTCATAACATAGGGTGACACAGAACTAGCTCCAATTCATCAATGTAGTGTAGGCATGTATTCCGAATATAGTCATACGTGCTTATGGAAAAGAACTTGCATCACATCTTTTGTCCTACCCTCCCGTGGCAGCGGGGTCCTAATGGATACTAAGGGATATTAAGGCCTCCTTTTAATAGAGTACCAGACCAAAGCATTAACACATAGTGAATACATGAACTCCTCAAACTACGGTCATCACCGGGAGTGGTCCCGATTATTGTCACTTCGGGGTTGCCGGATCATAACACATAGTAGGTGACTATAGACTTGCAAGATAGGATCAAGAACTCACATATATTCATGAAAACATAATAGGTCCAGATCTGAAATCATGGCACTCGGGGCATAGTGACAAGCATTAAGCATAGCAAAGTCATAGCAACATCAATCTCGGACACATAGTGGATACTAGGGATCAAACCCTAACAAAACTAACTCGATTACATGATAAATCTCATCCAACCCATCACCGTCCAGCAAGCCTACGATGGAATTACTCACACACGGCGGTGAGCATCATGAAATTGGTGATGGAGGATGGTTGATGATGACGATGGCGATGGATTCCCCTCCCCGGAGCTCCGAACGGACTCCAGATCAGCTGTCCCGAGAGGTTTTAGGGCTTGGCGGCGGCTCCGTATTGTAAAACGCGATGAATCCTTCTCTCTAATTTTTTTTCTCCCCGAACACGAATATATGGAGTTGGAGTTGAGGTCGGTGGAGCGTCAGGGGGCCCACGAGGCAGGGGGCGCGCCCCCCACCCTCGTGGACAGGTGGAGGCCCCCTGACGTGGATTCTTCTTCCAGTATTTTTATTATTTTCAAAAAATAAGTTCCGTGGAGTTTCAGGTCATTCCGAGAACTTTTGTTTCTGCACATAAATAACACCATGGCAATTCTGCTGGAAACAGCGTCAGTCCGAGTTAGTTCCATTCAAATCATGCAAGTTAGAGTCCAAAACAAGGGCAAAAGTGTTTGGAAAAGTAGATACGACGGAGACGTATCATGAAGCACCGCTCCTCCTCTTGTCACCTCCAGCCATCACTTGCTCGAAAACGATGCCTCCATAAGGGAAAGCCCTACTAAGAACGCCATCATTGTCCGATCCGGGAGACCCAGATCTAGGGTTTCCCCCGGAGCATCCCGAGCCTGATAGCGCCAACTGCAACAACGATGCCTCGACAAGGAAACGACATCAAAGACGCCGCCATCGTCCGCCATGACCGTAGTCGGCGCGATTTTCATCGGCAGTTGCGCCACGAGGCGTACGGCGCCGGCCTCGCTGGTTCCTTCGACCGTAGCAAACTGCAAAATGATGCCCTGAAGAGGGGCTACGGCGCAAGAGCACCGCCATCGCTCGATCCCAGGGAGATCTAGGGTTTCACCCGGAGTTGCCCGGGTTGTATAGGACCAGACAAAGATGCCGACGTGTCGCACTCTCCATCTCGCCGACCGTGACCCGGAGACTAAGCTCATGCCTGAGCCCAGATCCGGCCGTGCCGCCGCCGATCTGGTCGCGCCGTCGTGGTCCCTGCCGACTGTGGCGCCCCAGATCAAGAAGCCGGCTGCCATGGGTAATGAGATCGCCGGAGCGCCGCCATCTCTCGTCGTGACGTCCGGCCGCACGCCACGCTCCGGCTCGGGGGCGCCGGCCCGCGCCAGCTCCTCACGAGCGGGAGGGCACCTAGTCCCCGCCGCCGCCGGCGATGGCAAGGCTTTGCCTGGTCGCGCCCTCGGGCGGCGGCGAGGGAGGAGGAGGACGAGAGGGGGAGTCGGGGACTATAGTTTACATGTGCACCGACGTCCAAAGTTTCGAACCTGGTGAATTAATGTCGCGCCATGGCAGTGCGTTTCTTATTATAACTGTAACCACAAATGGTATTTTCTTTATTTTTGAAAAGCATTGAGGTCTAATCAGTTCATTCTACTAGATGTTGTTGGCCTAGAGCAGTCCCTCCCAGTCAAATCAGTCCAAGCATCCTTCCGCACTATCACTGGAGTTTCAGAGAATCATCAGTTTTGACCACTTTGCTTGGATTTAAATGAACATATGCTGTTTGAAATCTTGAATTTGTCCATCTTTGAACTCGATAGAGAGTGGATTTTTTGGTCTTAGCTTCAAATACTCGCCGAGGGATTTGTGTTATCACCGACGGGTGGTTTGGTCCATCAGTACTAGCTTTCCCTGAATGCAATTCTAATTTGCCGATTGGTACCAAGTTGCGCCAGAACGAGATCAAGGAGTGGGTGATTGCCAGACAACCTCATACGCCCGCCATGCGAGCTTTCCATTGGGTGGAAGATCTACGTAATTGGCAGAGGGCTAAGCATGGTGACTCTCGACATGTACATCGACTTTTTAACTGTAACATGTGGAAATAAAAGCTCAGGCTGTTTATTCCTCAGTGAGTTGTATGTTGTACTTGTTGAATGTGAATAAATTCTGTTTGTAACAGTTTTTCGCTCTGTCCGGTTTACATTGTTATCGCCCTGTCCCCTCGTTGAAAACCGAAACAACATGGATTCACCCCCCTCCCCGCCCAAGAGAGTAGTGCTGAAAGTTGCAATAGTTGAAAACGTTGCATCACTCCTTGCAATTGGTAGGGCACCCACCACAGCCGAACACGGTGGAAGCCATTGGAAGCAAGAGGATTAGTCCGGAGATACTTTGTTTGTCAAAGTTCCAATAAAATTCCCAACACATCTCATTCCCCGGGAAATTGCACTATCTGACTGGTGACACTCATCATGCTCATCATTGTTGCCCTCCTCACACACTTGGTCATGATTTCTCCCTCTAGCAACTAAACGTGATTCTTCTATGCAAGTAAGGTAGTAGTTATTTATAGAAGCAATGGGCATGGTTTGTGACCCGGACATCACTCCTTCACCAAACTTCACATGTCAATTTTTGTGGTAATTTATTCCAACAGCAGGTCATGTAATTGTTGAAGAACTTTTGACGCTTTGTGGTTCCCATCTACGGTTTATGCAACCAAAGCAAAACACCACATCCAGTTTCCCCATAAAAATCGCACTTACCATTCCTATTTTTCACATCGAACTTCCCTCCCTCGTCAACCGCAAGAGGCCTGCACACGCATCTCTCTCTCTCTCCCTCACTACCGGACTCGCCACCTATGCCGACGGCCCAGGCCATTTCCCGTCGGCATACATCTATGCCTACGGATGCCGTCGGCATAGCCCCGTCGGAATAGACCACGTCAGCGTAGTCTTGTCAGACCGTCGGCATAGTTTAGCCGTCGGCATAGTTTAGCCGTCGGCATAGGGGCCTATGCCGACGGCTTCCGTCTGGTCGTCGGCATAGTTTAGCCGTCGGCAGTGATTTTCACCTGACGGCAACGGACGGCGCCGTCAAAAGCGCTGACGAATCACGGGCCACCGCGTGGCAGGGATATGCCTACGGCAAAGCGGTCGGCATAGGTGAAAATCTATGCCGTCGGCATACCTCTGCCACACGGCGGCCTCTGGTGACTCCTGGCAGCAGGGATATGCCTACGGCAAAGCCGTCGGCATAGATCTTCACCTAAGCCGACGGCTCTGCCGTAGGCATGTCCCTGCCAGGTGGCAGGCCCTAGGAAGCCCTGTGCATATCTATGCCGACGGCTTTGCCGTAGGTATAGATCTGTGCTGTTTTTTTCTTGTTTTCTCTATTTCAATTCATTTTGATAGCATTTCAAACCAGAAAATATGGGATTATGAAGAAATATGGCAGTTCATCATCTAAACATACTCAAGTTCATCATCATCATTTAAACATACTCAAGTTCATCATCGGCGAAAGTTCATGAACATAAGTAGTGCAAGACATGGAACATCATCATCGTCATCTAAAGAAACTAACAAGTAGGAACATGAAAGGTATGGAACGACGGCCACATGCACGGGTATCATCATCGACATCAAGCAAGACCACCGCCGCCAAAACCACGACCGCCAAGACCACCACCGCCAAGACCACCTCCGCCAAAACCGCCACCACCAAGACCACCACCATTCTACCAGATCGGAGTGACTGGGGTCGACAAAGCAGGAGTCGAGCCACCGGTCCCCTACATGTTTGAGAGAAGATTCTAACGGTAAATATGCATAATATGATAGTGTTGAATGAACGAGAACTAGTTTGTCAGTAGTTAGGCAAATGTACTAACCGGACTATGACTGCCTAGTGCCACCCATTCATCAAACGTGGGCACGTGTGGGGGTTCTCCTGCAGGTGGTGGTGGGGGTCCCATTTGTGGTGGATCCGTGCGGTTACTCCAAGACGCCAACATAGCCTGGATGTTAGTTAAACAAGTAAACTAGAAGGTCAGAAGGAATGAAAGTGTAAAATTTTAGCTTGGTTTTAAGAGGGCAAAACTAACCGTCATCATCTGACGGTTGTAATCATCGTTTGCCTTCACTCGTTGAAAGTATTCCCGCACCTCGAGATTCCTATACTCGACAAAGGCCTTATATGCCTACATAATTTAGGTTGTTTCTAAGTGAGCAATGCTGAAAATAAACTGAGAATGTTAGAGAGAAAGAAGATAAAGGGGAAGTACTTACAGCATGCTGGCGGGCTAAGGGAAGCCGCGTATGCAAGATTGGTGGCATGCTAGCCCCCGGAGGCCGCCGACCACAGTCGTAGACATGCGAAGGGCAATCCGCGTAGAGGGAAGTGTTCGGATACTTCTCCATCACCAAAAATTATAAAAATTTACCATCATTCCTATAGCACATATGCCCACGTCGTGTAAAAAACTCATGATTTTATCGCGATCCGAGTATTTAATAATATTCACGCCGCACCGTTACCGCAGAACGTCTACTACTGTGTCATCGCCGTCCGTGAGGGGGGCCACACCCCGGAGACACGTGCCGCCCCTTCAGACATGCCACAACACCACCCGGCATGTATGAGGGCCCAGTACGACGCTCCGGTGGCATTGCTACCCCCAGGGCCCTGTCCCGCCTAACCCTGGAGTGGTTGACCACGAGATCTAGCCCTTTGACTTCCCATGGAAGGGCTTTGACCAGTGGACCTCTCCACCCGGTTGTGTCAGGTTAGCCCAGAGGGACACCTGGTAGCAACATCTGAGCCAAACCCATAGCTACATCCCCTACGTGTAGAC
>NC_057811.1:19543139-19569477 GCF_018294505.1 Triticum aestivum
TAACCCTGGAGCAGTTGACCACGAGATCTAGCCCTTTTACTTCCCACGGACGGGCTTTGACTAGTGGACCTCTCCACCCGGTTGTGTTAGATCAGCCTAGAGGGACTGAGGGAGTCCTGGATTAAGGGGTCCTCGGACAACTGGACTATATACTTTGACCGGACTGTTGGACTAGGAAGATACAAGATTGAACACTTCGTCCCGTGTCCGGGTGGGACTCTCCTTTGCGTGGAAGGCAAGCTTGGCGATTCGGATATGTAGATCTCCTTCTCTGTAACCGACTCTGTGTAACACTAGCCCCCTCCGGTGTCTATATAAACCGGAGGGTTTGGTCCGTAGGACAAGAACAACAATCATAATCATAGGCTAGCTTCTAGGGTTTAGCCTCTATGATCTCATGGAAGATCAACTCTTGTAATACTCATATCATCAAGATCAATCAAGCAGGAAGTAGGGTATTACCTCCATCGAGAGGGCCCGAACCTGGGTAAACATTGTGTCCCCCGCCTCATGTTACCATTAGCCTTAGACACACAGTTCGGTACCCCCTACCCGAGATCCGCCGGTTTTGACACCGACATTGGTGCTTTCATATGACCTTGTTCAATATTACAAAGGACAACATGATTGTATTCATGGAAATATAATGTCCTTGGTGCATTGCTCCGCCGCAAGGCAATATCCTTTCAGGACACTTTTATAATATAACTAAGTCTTGCGGTGCTCCTTTCCCTCTGGCGGTCCCTCGGTCACCAGCTTTTCAACATCCATCTTCCCCCAGTGCACCTTTGCGCGGGCGAAGGCCATTCGCGCACCGTCTATACAGACCGACCGCTTGACGACGTCCAGTCGAGGGCAGGCACTCACAAGCCGCTTCACGAGCCCGAAGTAGCTGCTTGGAATCGGCTCGGCGGGCCATAGCCGGATAATCAAATCCTTCATGGCTAGCTCGGCCGCCTTATGCAGTTCGATCAGCTGCTTCAGTTGATCGGCAAAAGGCACCGGATAATTCGGTGCCAGATACTGCGACCAGAAGAGCTTATCTGCAGTGTTCCTTTCTTTGGCTCGGTAGAATTGTGCGGCATCAGATATGATGTGTGGCAGCTCTGCAAATACCCCTGGAGAAATCCGAACTCAAGATTAGAAACATGATTTTCTCCCCAAATACTTGCTTTACATGGAACAAGCCTTACCCGCCGCGATCTTCCTCACCTCTTGGATCTCCTGCAGGGCACCTTGGGTTTCCCTCTGGGCATCGCATGCGGCCTGATGAGCCTTGGTAAGTTCGGATTCTTTCTCCGTTAGACTCTGCTCCGAGGCCTCGCATCTTTTCACAACCTCTTGAAGCTCTTGCTCAGCTTCAATAACCCTGGCCTAGTGCTTCTCACAAAGAGCCCGCTCTGCGGCTGTGTTTCTCTCGGCCTTGGCAACAACCTTCTTAAGAGCCTCGACTTCGGTCATCGCCCCTGGCGCAAATCATAAAAGATATTTTAAACTCGTTTGCACTGAACGTGAGCAATGCTTGTGCATACCTTATTTATCCTCCAGCTGCCTTTTCAACTGGACCAATTCTAAGGCTAATACAGGCTTCATTCTCTCACCGAACAGTGTATCAGGGGCTACTATCTATACTGTGACACTCTTCAAAACCTCATAAAACATACCTCAAAGCCTCTTATAAGGCTAATACAGGCTTCATTCAATCCACTCTCCGCAGACTGAATCTTCTCAATCACCGCACCCATAAGGGCACGGTGTTCATCAATGATGGAGGCGCTTTTCAGTGCCGCCAATAAAGTATCCTGCACCTCTGGTTGGACAGAGGTTGCCGGTGGAACAGGTACACCCCCTCTAGCCGAGGGAGACCGCCTGCCTGATTCTGGAACCATATTGGTCTCCGGAATTGCGTCCGGCTGGGGCCGAATTGAAGATGGCTCCCGCCGACGACGCCCATGGGAGCCTTCTCTCCCATGTGTCCAGCCTCTGAAGTTTGACCTCCTGGCGCCACCTTTGCAATCTTTTCCCCCCTCCTTGGCCTGGGTCCTCCTGGGACGAAGCCTCGGTGTCATTCACATGTTTGGGGGAAGGGGCCTTTGGGGGTGTCCCGCTCTCCATAGCATCCGAGCCTAGCAAATCCTCCGACGAGGATTGCTCGGCGCGGGGCCTCGCCGGACTACAAAAAGTATGGCCCAGAATAAAATATTATGCCATGATGAGTCTGGACGCATAAACGTGTTCGGATTTTATATACTCACGAGTTCACCAGGGGCTGAGCCCTGGGATCCCACTCCGGGCTGCTATCAGCGGCGGTGGACTCCTCTGGAAGAGGAGTTTTTCCCTTCTTAGGCGACTCGGCCTCCAAGGATGTGGAGGCTGTCCTTTTCTTTCTGCCCCCCGCTGTAGATTCGTCTTCCTCCTCCTCCTCCTCCTCTTCGGAGGAAGAACGGGCATTGGAGTCTTCAGATATCATTTCCGAGGCGCCACGATGACGGAGGCCGCCCCTGGTCTTCTTGGCCTCGATCTCGGCCTGCTTCTTTGGCGCCTTGTAGGGCGTCGGGACCAGCATCTTCATTAGAAGTGGGTCGGCCGGTTCTTCAGGTAGCGGGGCCGGACAGTAGATCCACCCCGCCTTCTTCGTCCAGCCCTAGGCGAGTTGTGGAAAACACAATAAGCGTTTCCCTTGGGTTATGCAAATAAAACTTATGATGGCTTACCGAACTTGCGGGGCGGGACAGGTGGTACCCGCGGTCCTCGGCTGAGTCCGGCCATGATTTGCCGGACTTCAAAAGCACCTTCCAGATGTCTTTGTGTGAGGATCCAAAGAGCTCTCGCATGGTCTATTGCTTGGCCGGGTCAAATTCCCATAAATTGCAAGCCCGGTGTTGACAAGGAAGGATCCGCCGAACTAACATCACCTGGACTACATTGAGAAGTTTGATATTCTTGTCTTCCATATCCTTGACGCGCGTCTGGAGCGCCGACAGCTCGTCGGACGAAGACCAATCCAGGCCCTTCTTGGGCCAGGACGTAAGCCGCAGGGGGGCTCCGGATCGGAATTCAGGAGCAGCGGCCCATTTCGTGCCGCGCGGCTCAGTGATGTAAAACCACTGCTGCTTCCACCCTTTGACGGAATCGTTGAAAGTACCTATTGGCCATGTGGCGTTGGGCATCTTGCTCACCATGGCGCCTCCGCACTCGGCGTGCTCACCGCCCACTACCTTGGGCTTCAAATTAAAGATCTTCAGCCATAAGCCGAAGTGTGGCGAGATGCGGAGAAAGGCCTCGCACACGACGATGAATGTCGAGATGTTGAGGAAGGAGTTGGGGGATAGATCATGAAAATCGATCCCATAATAATACATGATGCTGCGAACGAATGGGTGGAGGGGAAACCCCAGCCCGCGGACAAAATGTGGGAGGAAAACAATCCTCTCGTGGGGTTCCGGAGTAGGGACGATCTGCCCTGCCGTCGGGAGACGGTGGCTGATTTTCTGGGCCAGATACCCGGCCCTCCTGAAGCTTTTGTTGGGGAACGTAGTAATTTCAAAAAAATTCCTACGCACACGCAAGATCATGGTGATGCATAGCAACGAGAGGGGAGAGTGTGTCCACGTACCCTCGTAGACCGAAAGCGGAAGCGTTAGCACAACGCGGTTGATGTAGTCGTACGTCTTCACGATCCGACTGATCAAGTACCGAACGCACGACACCTCCGAGTTCTGCACACGTTCAACTCGATGACGTCCCTCGAACTCCGATCCAGCCGAGCTTTGAGGGAGAGTTCCGTCAGCACGACGGCGTGGTGATGATGATGATGTTCTACCAACGCAGGGCTTCGCCTAAGCACCGCTACGGTATTATCGAGGTGGATTATGGTGGAGGGGGGCACCGCACACGGCTAAGAGATCAAGAGATCAATTGTTGTGTCTATGGGGTGCCCCCTGCCCCCGTATATAAAGGTGCAAGGGGGAGGCAGCCGGCCAAGGAGGAGGGCGCGCCAAGGGGGGAGTCCTACTCCCACCGGGAGTAGGACTCCTCCTTTCCGTGTTGGAGTAGGAGAGAAGGAAAGAGGAGGAGAGGGAGAAGGAAAAGGGGGCTGCACCCCTTGTCCAATTCGGACCGGAGGGGGGGTGCGCGCCTCCTTCCTTTTGGCCACTCTCCTCCATTCCCGTATGGCCCAATAAGGCCCAATACTTCTCCCCGGCGAATTCCAGTAACTCTCCGGTACTCTGATAAAACCCGAATCACTCGGAACCTTTCCGAAGTCCGAATATAGTCGTCCAATATATCGATCTTTACGTATCGGCAATTTCGAGACTCCTCGTCATGTCCCCGATCTCATCCGGGACTCCGAACTACCTTCGGTATATCAAAACACATAAACCCATAATATAACCGTCATCGAGCTTTAAGCGTGCGGACCCTACGGGTTCAAGAACTATGTAGACATGACCGAGACACGTCTCCGATCAATAACCAATAGCGGAACCTGGATGCTCATATTGGCTCCCACATATTCTACGAAGATCTTTACCGATCAGACCGCATAACAACATACGATGTTCCCTTTGTCATCGGTATGTTACTTGCCCGAGATTCGATCGTTGGTATGTCAATACCTAGTTCAATCTCGTTACCGGCAAGTCTCTTTACTCGTTCCGTAATACATCATCCCGCAACGAACTCATTAGTTACAATGCTTGCAAGGCTTATAGTGATGTGCATTACCGAGAGGGCCCAGAGATACCTCTCCGACAATCGGAGTGACAAATCCTAATCTCGAAATACGCCAACCCAACAAGTACCTTCAGAGACACCTGTAGAGCACCTTTATAATCACCCAGTTACGTTGTGACATTTGGTAGCACACAAAGTGTTCCTCCGGTAAACGGGAGTTGCATAATCTCATAGTCATAGGAACATGTATAAGTCATGAAGAAAGCAGTAGCAACATACTAAACGATCGAATGCTAAGCTAATGGACTGGGTCAAGTCAATCACATCATTCTCCTAATGATATGATCCCGTTAATCAAATGACAACTCATGTCTATGGCTAGGAAACATAACCATCTTTGATCAACGAGCTAGTCAAGTAGAGGCATACTAGTGACACTCTGTTTGTCTATGTATTCACACATGTATCATGTTTCCGGTTAATACAATTCTAGCATGAATAATAAACATTTATCATGATATAAGGAAATAAATAATAACTTTATTATTGCCTCTAGGGCATATTTCCTTCAGTCTCCCACTTGCACTAGAGTCAATAATCTAGTTCACATCACCATGTGATTTAATACCAATAGTTCACATCACCATGTGATTAACACCCATAGTTCACATCGTCATGTGACCAACACCCAAAGGGTTTACTAGAGTCAATAATCTAGTTCACATCGCTATGTGATTAACACCCATAGAGTACTAAGGTGTGATCATGTTTTGCTTGTGCGAGAAGTTTAGTCAACGGGTCTGCCACATTCAGATCCGTATGTATTTTGCAAATTTCTATGTCAACAATGCTCTGTATGGAGCTACTCTAGGTAATTGCTCCCACTTTCAATATGTATCCAGATTGAGACTTAGAGTCATCTGGATCAGTGTCAAAATTTGCATCGACGTAACCCTTTTCGACGAACCTTTTGTCACTTCCATAATCGAGAAACATATCCTTATTCTACTAAGGATAATTTTGACCACTGTCCAGTGATCTACTCCTAGATCACTATTGTACTCCCTTGACAAACTTATGGTGAGGTACACAATAGGTTTGGTACTCAGCATAGCATACTTGATAGAACCTATGACTGAGGCATAGGGAATGACTCTTCATTCTCTTTCTATTTTTCTGCAGTGGTCGGGTTTTGAGTCTGTACTCAACTTCACACCTTGTAACACAGGCAAGAACTCTTTCTTTGACTGTTCCATTTTGAACTATTTCAAATTCTTGTCAAGGTATGTACTCATTGAAAAAACTTATCAAGCGTCTTGATTTATCTCTATAAATCTTGATGCTCAATATGTAAGAAACTTCACCGAGGTCTTTCTTTCAAAAACTCCTTTCAAACACTCCTTTATGCTTTGCGGAATAATTCTACATTATTTCCGATCAACAATATGTCATTCACATATACTTATCAGAAATGTTGTAGATGTCCCACTCACTTTCTTGTAAATACAGGCTTCACCTCAAGTCTGTATAAAACTATATCCTTTGATCAACTTATCAAAGCGTATATTCCAACTCCAAGATGCTTGCACCAGTCCATAGATGGATCGCTGGAGCTTGCTTATTTTGTTAGCACCTTTAGGATTGACAAAACCTTCTGGTTGCATCACATACAACTCTTCTTTAATAAATCCATTAAGGAATGCAGTTTTGTTTATCCATTTGCCAGATTTCATAAAATGCGGCAATTGCTAACATGATTCGGACAGACTTAAGCATAGATACGAGTGAGAAACTCTCATCGTAGTCAACACCTTGAACTTGTCAAAAACCTTTTGCGACAATTCTAGCTTTGTAGATAGTAACACTACTATCAGCGTCCGCCTTCCTCTTGAAGACCCATTTAATCTCAATGGCTCGCCGATCATTGGGCAAGTCAATCAAAGTCCATACTTTGTTCTCATACATGGATCTCATCTCAGGTTTCATGGCCTCAAGCCATTTCGCGGAATCTGGGCTCATCATCGCTTCCTCATAGTTCGTAGGTTCGTCATGGTCAAGTAACATGACCTCTAGAACAGGATTACCATACCACTCTGGTGCCGATCTCACTCTGGTTTACCTACGAGGTTCGGTACTAACTTGATTTGAAGTTACATGATCATCATCATTATTTCCTCACTAATTGGTGTAGTAGTCACAGGAACAGATTTCTGTGATGAACTACTTTCCAATAAGGGAGCAGGTACAGTTACCTCATCAAGTTCTACTTTCCTCCCACTCACTTCTTTCGAGAGAAACTCCTTCTCTAGAAAGGATCCATTCTCAGCAACGAATATCTTGCCTTCGGATCTGTGATATAAGGTGTACCCAACATTTTCTTTTGGGTATCCTATGAAGACGCACTTCTCCGATTTGAGTTCGGGCTTATCAGGTTGAAACTTTTTCACATAAGCATTGCAACCTCAAACTTTAAGAAACGACAACTTTGGTTTCTTGCCAAACAACAGCTCATATGGTGTCGTCTCAACGGATTTAGATGGTGCCGTTTTAACGTGAATGCAGCTGTCTCTAATGCATAACCCCAAAACGATAGTGACAAATCGGTAAGAGACATCATAGATTGTACTATATTCAATAAAGTACGGTTATGACGTTCGGACACACCATTATGCTGTGGTGTTCCAGGTGGCATGAGTTTGTGAAACTATTCCACATTGTTTTAATTGAAGGCCAAACTCGTAACTCAAATATTTTATCTCTGCGATCTTATCGTAGAAACTTGTATTTTCTTGTTACGATGATTCTCCACTTCACTCTGAAATTCTTTGAACTTTTCAAATGTTTCAGACTTGTGTTTCATCAAGTAGATATACCCATATCTGCTCAAATCATCTGTGAAGGTCAGAAAATAACGATACTTGCCGCGAGCCTTAACACTCATCGGACCGCATACATCAGTATGTATTATTTCAAATAAGTCAGTTGCTCGCTCCATTGTTCCGGAGAACGGAGTCTTAGTCATCTTGCCCATGAGGCATGGTTCGCAAGCATCAAGTGATTCATAATCAAGTGATTCCAAAAGTCCATCAGCATGGAGTTTCTTCATGCGCTTTACACCAATATGACCTAAACGGAAGTGCCACAAATAAGTTGCACTATCATTATTAACTTTGCATCTTTTGGCTTCAATATTATGAATATGTGTATCACTATGATCGAGATCCAACGAACCATTTTCATTGGGTGTGTAACCATATAAGGTTTTATTCATGTAAACAGAACAACAATTATTCTCTAACTTAAATGAATAACCGTATTGCAATAAACATGATCAAATCATATTCATGCTCAACGCAAACACCAAATAACACTTATTTAGGTTCAACACTAATCCCGAAAGTTATATGGATTGTGCGATGATGATCACATCAATCTTGGAACTACTTCCAACACACATTGTCACTTCGTCCTTAACTAGTCTCTGTTCATTTTGCAACTCCTGTTTTAAGTTACTACCCTTAGCAACTAAACCAGTATCAAATACCGAGGGGTTGCTACGAACACTAGTAAAATACACATCAATAATCTGTATATCAAATATACCTTTGTTCACTTTGCCATCCTTCTTATCCTCCAAATACTTGGAGCAGTTCCGCTTCCAGTGACCAGTCCCTTTGCAGTAGAAGCACTTAGTCTCAGGCTTAGGTATAGACTTGGGCTTCTTCACTTGAGTAGCAACTTGCTTGCCGTTCTTCTTGAAGTTCCCCTTCTATCCATTTGCCCTTTTCTTGAAACTAGTGGTCTTGTTAACCATCAACACTTGAAGCTCTTTCTTGATTTCTACCTTCGTTGATTTCAGCATCGCGAAGAGCTCGGGAATTACTTTCGTCATCGCTTACATACTATAGTTCATCACGAAGTTCTACTAACTTGGTGATGGTGACTAGAGAATTCTGTCAATCACTATTTTATCTGGAAGATTAACTCCCACTTTATTCAAGCGATTGTAGTACCCAGACAATCTGAGCACATGCTCACTGCTTGAGCTATTCTCCTCCATCTTTTAGCTATAGAACTTGTTGGAGACTTCATATCTCCCAACTCGGGTATTTGCTTGAAATATTAACTTCAACTCCTGGAACATCTCATATGGTCCATGACGTTCAAAACGTCTTTGAAGTCCCGATTCTAAGCCGTTAAGCATGGTGCACCAAACTATCAAGTAGTCATCATATTGAGCTAGCCAAACGTTCATAACGCCTGCATCTGCTCCTGCAATAGGTCTGTCACCTAGCGGTGCATCAAGGACATAATTCTTCTGTGCAGCAATGAGGATAATCCTCAGATCACGGATCCAATCCGCATGTTTGCTACTAACATCTTTCAATAGAATTTTTCTCTAGGAACATATCAAAAATAAACACAGGGAAGTAACAACGCGAGCTATTGATCTACAACATAATTTGCAAAAATACTATCAGGACTAAGTTCATGATAAATTTAAGTTCAATTAATCATATTACTTAAGAACTCCCACTTAGATAGACATCCCTCTAATCCTCTAAGTGATCACGTGATCCATATCAACTAAACCATGTCCGATCATCACGTGAGATGGAGTAGTTTCAACGGTGAACATCACTATGTTGATCATATCTACTATATGATTCACGCTCGACCTTTCGGTCTCCGTGTTCCGAGGCCATATCTGTTATATGCTAGGCTCGTCAAGCTTAACCTGAGTATTCCGCGTGTGCAACTGTTTTGCACCCGTTGTATTTGAACGTAGAGCCTATCACACCCGATCATCACGTGGTGTCTCAACACGAAGAACTTTCGCAACGGTGCATACTCAGGGAGAACACTTATACTTTGATAATTTAGTGAGGGATCATCTTATAATGCTACCGTCAATCAAAGCAAGATAAGATGCATAAAAGATAAACATCACATGCAATCAATATAAGTGATATGATATGGCCACCATCATCTTGTGCTTGTGATCTCCATCTCCGAAGCACCGTCATGATCATCATCGTCACCGGCGCGACACCTTGATCTCCATCGTAGTATCGTTGTCGTCTCGCCAACTATTGCTTCTACGACTATCGCTACCGCTTAGTGATAAAGTAAAGCAATTACAGGGCGATTGCATTGCATACAATAAAGCGACAACCATATGGCTCTTTCCAGTTGCCGATAACTCGGTTACAAAACATGATCATCTCATACAATAAAATTTAGCATCATGTCTTGACCATACCACATCACAACATGCCCTGCAAAAACAAGTCAAACGTCCTCTACTTTGTTGTTGCAAGTTTTACGTGGCTGCTACGGGCTTAGCAAGAACTGTTCTTACCTATGCATCAAAACCACAACGATAGTTTGTCAAGTTGGTGTTGTTTTAACCTTCGCAAGGACCGGGCGTAGCGACACTCGGTTCAACTAAAGTTGGAGAAAATGACACCCGCCAGCCACCTCTGTGCAAAGCACGTCGGAAGAACCAGTCTCGCGTAAGCGTACGCGTAATGTCGGTCCGGGCCGCTTCATCCAACAATACCGCCGAACCAAAGTATGACATGCTGGTAAGCAGTATGACTTATATCGCCCACAACTCACTTGTGTTCTACTCGTGCATATAACATCAACGCATAAAACCAGGCTCGGATGCCACTGTTGAGGAACGTAGTAATTTCAAAAAAATTCCTACGCACACGCAAGATCATGGTGATGCATAGCAACGAGAGGGGAGAGTGTGTCCATGTACCCTTGTAGATCGAAAGCGGAAGCATTAGCACAACGCGGTTGATGTAGTCGTACGTCTTCACGATCCGACCGATCAAGTACCGAACGCACGGCACCTCCGAGTTCTGCACACGTTCAACTCGATGACGTCCCTCGAACTCCGATCCAGCCGAGCTTTGAGGGAGAGTTCCGTCAGCACGACGGCGTGGTGACGATGATGATGTTCTACCGACGCAGGGCTTCGCCTAAGCACCGCTACGGTATTATCGAGGTGGATTATGGTGGAGGGGGCCACCGCACACGGCTAAGAGATCAAGAGATCAATTGTTGTGTCTATGGGGTGCCCCCTGCCCCCGTATATAAAGGAGTAAGGGGGAGGCAGCCGGCCAAGGAGGAGGGCGCGCCAAGGGGGGAGTCCTACTCCCACCGGGAGTAGGACTCCTCCTTTCCTTGTTGGAGTAGGAGAGAAGGAAAGAGGGGAGAGGGAGAAGGAAAAGGGGGCTGCACCCCTTGTCCAATTCGGACCAGAGGGGGGGTGCGCGCCTCCTTCCTTTTGGCCTCTCTCCTCTATTCCCGTATGGCCCAATAAGGCCCAATACTTCTCCCCGGCGAATTCCCGTAACTCTCCGGTACTCTGATAAATACGCGAATCACTCGGAACCTTTTCGAAGTCCGAATATAGTCGTCCAATATATCGATCTTTACGTCTCGGCCATTTCGAGACTCCTCCTCATGTCCCCGATCTCATCCGAGACTCTGAACTACCTTCGGTATATCAAAACACATAAACTCATAATATAACCGTCATCGAACTTTAAGCGTGCGGACCCTAGGTTCAAGAACTATGTAGACATGACCGAGACACGTCTCCGATCAATAACCAATAGCGGAACCTGGATGCTCATATTGGCTCCCACATATTCTACGAAGATCTTTACCGGTCAGACCGCATAACAACATACGTTGTTCCCTTTGTCATCGGTATGTTACTTGCCCGAGATTCGATCGTCGGTATCTCAATACCTAGTTCAATCTCGTTACCGGCAAGTCTCTTTACTCGTTCCGTAATACATCATCACGCAACTAACTCATTAGTTACAATGCTTGCAAGGCTTATAGTGATGTGCATTACTGAGTGGGCCCAGAGATACCTCTCCGACAATCGGAGTGACAAATCCTAATCTCAAAATACGCCAACCCAACAAGTACGTTTGGAGACACCTGTAGAGCACCTTTATAATCACCCAGTTACGTTGTGACATTTGGTAGCACACAAAGTGTTCCTCCGGTAAACGGGAGTTGCATAATCTCGTAGTCATAGGAACATGTATAAGTCATGAAGAAAGCAATAGCAACATACTAGACGATCGAGTGGTAAGCTAACGGAATGGGTCAAGTCAATCACATCATTCTCCTAATGATGTGATCCCGTTAATCAAATGACAACTCATGTCCATGGCTAGGAAACATAACCATCTTTGATCAACGAGCTAATCAAGTAGAGGCATACTAGTGACACTCTGTTTGTCTATGTATTCACACAAGCATTATGTTTCCGGTTAATACAATTCTAGCATGAATAATAAACATTTATCATGATATAAGAAAAGAAATAATAACTTTATTATTGCCTCTAGGGCATATTTCCTTCAGGAGCAACATCCGGGCCAAACCAACAGCTACATCCCCTCCGTGTAGACCCGACGCGTCCATTTCCCCCTTCCAGGTGCCGGCCGTGAGGGGGGCCACGCCCCGGAGATGAGTGCCGCCTCTTCAGACATGCCACAACACCACCCCGCATGTATGAGGGGCCGGTGCGACGCTCCGGTGGCATTGCTACCCCCAGGGCCCCTGTCCCGCGTAACCCTGGAGCGGTTGACCACGAGATCAAGCCCTCTGACTTTCCACGGACGGGCTTTGACCAGTGGACCTCTCCACCCGGTTGTGTCAGGTCAGCCCAGAGGGACACCTGGGAGCAACATCCGGGCCAAACCCACAGCTACATCCCCTCTGTGTAGACCCGACGCGTCCGTTTCCCCCCTCCCGGTGCCGGCGGCGACGCCGTCCGTGAGGGGGGCCACACCCCGGAGATGCGTGCCGCCTCTTCGAACATGCCACAACACCACCCGGTTGTGGTAGGTTATCCGATATATATAAACACTTGGGAGAAAAGTCCCCTTCATATAGACCCGATGCGGCTGTTCCCCACTCCAGGTGCCGGCCGGCGGCGGCGCCGTTCGTGAGGGGGGTCACACCACTCCGTATAGAACTGAAAAATAATGTATGTATGCTTATATTAACACATGCTATATGTAAGTGAGTCAAATAATAATATGTAAGAAAACATAAAATATAGCTATGAAAAAAAAGCAAAAAAAAATATGCCGACGGCAAGCTGCGGCCAGGGCAGATGGACGGCGCGCCGCGGATCGATGACGTGTCATCTATGCCGACGGCAGCCGTCGGCATAGGTCTTGGTCGGTGCGCTTTGGATCGATGACGTGCCACCCGTATCTATGCTGACAGAGGCCCGTCTCTGCCGTTGGCATAGATCCAACGCCGTTAGCCGCCCGTCACGAGTGTTGTCGGCGGGCCCGCATCTATGCCGACGGCCCGTATATGCCGACGGCAGCTGTAGGCGTAGTCGAGGCTAAGCCGACGGCTATTATTTGCCAACGGCGGCCGTCGGCGTAGACGGGGATGGCCCGACGGCCTTTGTACGCCGACGGCATGGACCAAGCTGTCGGCATAGCTTGGAGTAGACCGACGGGGGCCGTCGGCATATATTTTGCTGTCGGCTTAGTGCCCTCTCTCTCTCTCTGGGACTCCGCCGCTTCCGCTCGCATCTCTCATACTCTCATCTCTCTCCCTCCCGCCCAAAAGAGGCAATGATGGCCCTCTCTCCGGACATCTCCAATGCGCTAATCTTCTCGTTTCTCTTGACCCGCCTCCTTCTCCGCCCAGGAGCCACCAAGGCGACCCCTGCGGCAACCACAAGAGCCGGACTCGGCCCATGACTAGATGCCACGGGTGTCGTCGCCGGCAATCTCTCTCTCACTGAAGATGGAATCTCACGCTCTCTGTAACTGAAACAAAGATGGCAAGAGATTTTTGTGCCGCTCACACTTCCTGCGGCTTTTCTGTTTTCTCCTTATTCCTTATAACTTGAGCTACATGCAAACTAAGCTAAACAGCTGATCCTACACTTCCGCCACTCCCAGCACGCACAACGTGCCATCCGACGTTGAACTGGTAGTGGCCGGTGCCCCGGGCTGCCTAGCGCACGACCCGGGCTACACACACACGCAGCTATGCAACATGCCCACGGCATGTACACGTACAAGGGAAAAACAAACATGCACCTAAACTGTCTATGACACGAATGAATGCTAATAAATCACCCCCTCATTCGTGGCTTGCTCCTTTCACGTCGACGACGCCGAGCTTCTCTCTGAACTCAACGAACTTTGCACGCCCGAGCGACTTGGTCAGAAGATCAGCAACCTGTTCCTTAGTCCTCACGTGCTGAACATTGATCCTCTTCTCCTCGACACACTCGCGTATGAAATGATAGCGAGTGTCGATGTGCTTGCTCCGGTCATGGTGAACCGGATTCTTGCACAGCGCGATCGCGGACTTGTTGCCGACGAGGAGCTTCGCCTCCATCGGTGCTTCGCCTTGGAGTTCTCCGACTAGCCGGCCGAGCCACACACCGTGGCAGGCGGCCGTGGCTGCAGCAATATACTCTGCTTCGCACGACGAGAGAGCCACCGTCTTCTGCTTCTGTGATGCCCAAAGCACGCAGCTGGAGCCGAAGAAGAAAACTGTGCCGGTGGTGCTCTTGCGGTCATCCGGATCACCAGCAAAGTCGATGTCGCTGTAGCCCACCACCCGTGGACGCGACGAACCATGCCGCTCATAGCGACAGCCGTACGTGGCCGTGCCCCTGACGTACCTCAGTATGTGCCTCACAGCCGCCATGTGCAGAGCTGTTGGAGCTTCCATGTAGCGGCTGACCAGGCCAACAGCGTAGCATATGTCCGGCCGCGTGTTCATCAAGTACCGCAAGCTCCCAACGATGCTCCCGTACTCGGTGGGATCGACGGCGTCGCTGCCGTCATTCTTCATCAGCTTCAGCCTGTTCTCCATGGGTGTGTGGCAAGGGTTGCAGCCCTCCAGGCCTGCGTACTTGATGATCTTCCGCGCGTAGCTGCTCTGGCACAAAGTGATCGCCTCCTCCGTCTGATTCACCTCGATGCCGAGGTAATATGAGAGGAGGCCCAGATCACTCATGCTGTACATCGCCTTCATCTGCTCCTTGGACTCAACGATGTTGGACGCGCGGGAACCGGTCATGATCAAGTCATCAACGTACACCCCCACGATCAGGAAGCCGCTCTCCTTCGCCCTCCTGTAGACTGCGTGCTCCAAGGGACTCCGCTCGAAGCCGAGCTCCACCAGAGAGCTGTCCAACTTCGCGTTCCATGCGCGGGGAGCTTGATGAAGCCCATACAGTGCCTTGCGCAGCTTGAGCACCATGTGCTTGTTCTTGTTGTCGATGTAGCTCGGCGGCTGCCGGACATACACTTCCTCGGTGAGGTCTCCGTTCAAAAACGCGGACTTGACGTCCATGTGATTAACTTCCCAGCCGCCCCGAGCTGCGAGCGCGATGAGCACCCGCACAGACTCCATGCGCGCCACGGGTGCAAACACCTCGTCGAAGTCGACTCCTGGTTTATGTGAATAGCCTTTGGCAACTAAACGAGCTTTGTGCTTAATCACGTTACCTTGTGGGTCTTTTTTCACCTTAAATACCCACTTTAGCCCGATCGCATGCTGCCCTTGAGGAAGATTGGTGAGCTCCCAAGTCTGGTTGCCCTTTATGCAGTTCATCTCCTCGTCCATGGCGGGCATCCAGCACGCCTCTTTCAACGCCAGATCGACACTAGCCGGCTCCTCGGCTGCCACAAAACACAGCCAGCTGTACTCCAGCTTGTATGGGTCGGTGTTGTCGATCAGCTCCTCATACGCGTGGTAGCGGAGCGGCAACCCCTCGGAGTCGTAAGACTCGCCGGTGGGTGGGGTGACGAACGCCGGCTCGTTTGGTGCAGCCGGTGTACCAGGGGACGGCATACACTGCGCTCCTGGTGTCGCCGGTGTCACGCTGCCGCTCCCCACCTCGCCTGCGGGGTCGTCGTCGGAGGGCGCGGTGACCGTGTACTCCACGGTGAAAGTGCTCGGTGCAGCATGTGTTGCGGCTGCAACAGCATCTGTAGGCGCCGTCTCCCAGCTCCATGGCCTGCCCTCGTCGAAGACAACGTCGCGGGTGACGTGCAGCTTGTGCGTTGCCGGATCATAGACCCGGTATGCCTTGCTACCATCCTCGTACCCCACGAACACCATAGGCGTCACTCTGTCCGAGAGCTTTGTGACGCCCGGCGCGACCTTATTCACGAATGCGGTGCAGCCGAATGTGCGCAGGTAGGAGACGTCCGGCTTCCGTCCATGCCATGCCTCGTACGGCGTGACACTGCAGAGTGCACGCGTGGGCGCCCGGTTCAGAATGTGCACGGCAGTCTTCACCGCCTCGCCCCATAAGCGCGCCGGAACCTGCATAGACTTGAGTAGGCTTTTCGCCATTTCCACCACAGTCTGGTTGCGGCGCTCTACCACTCCGTTTTGCTGCGGAGAGTAGGGAGCCGTCGTATACCGCTTGATGCCGTTCTCGTCGCAGTAGCTTTTGAAATCCAGCGAGTTGAACTCGCCGCCGCGATCACTTCGGAACGCCCTCAGCTTCACTTGGTGCTCCGTCTCGGCGAGCGCCTTGATCTTGCGGAAGAAGCGAAAGGCCTCGTCCTTGGTGCATAGCATCTCGACCCACGTTGTAGTCGTCGATGATCAGCAAGAAGAACCGATTCCCGCTCGGTGTCACCGGCGAGATGGGGCCACACAAGTCTCTGTGGACGAGCTCTAGCCCCTGCTCGGCGCGATATGAGGATGCGCGCGGGAACGGAGCCCTGTGCATCTTGGTGATGGCGCACCCGTCACACAGCTGCTGCTCCCGATCAAGCACGGGCATGCTTGTGACCATGTTCCGCGCGGCGAGGTCGTGCAGGGCACGGAAGTGCAGGTGCCCGTAGCACGCATGCCAGCGCCACGGGGCGTCGTCCGCCTTCCCAAGGAGGCAGACGGGGGAGGTGATCTGCAGCTGCAACTGGTACAGGCGATTGGGTGATCGCCTCACGCTCGCCAGCAACATGTGCTCGACGTTGAAGATGCACATCTCGCCGGCCTCAACCACGGTCTTGCATCCCACTTCATCAAGTTGTCCTAGACTTATAATATTACTTTGCAATCTAGGAATCAAGTATGCCTCCATGAGGACGCGGTGTGCTTGGTTCTTGCACATGAACATGACGGAGCCTCTACCGCGGATGTCGACGGCCGACCCGTCACCAAACTTGACGGTTCCAGTGACAGTCTCGTCGATTCATGAGAACATGTTGCGGTCTCCGGTCATGTGATTACTGGGCCCCGTATCGAGGTACCACACATCAGCCGGGCTCGCCTTAGGGATCACCTTCCCCTCGTTCAAGTTAACTTGCTCGTGCGCTGGCTCGTCGGTGATCTGCACCAGCCCAGCGTGGACCACCATCAGCAGAGCCGGCTGCTCCTCGGCAGCCTGCGAGAGGTTTGCATCCTCCTTGCGCTCGCGCTTGGGCTTGTAGCAATCCCGGGCCATGTGCCCCGGGATCCCACAATTGTGGCAAGTCCCCTTGAAACGATGGCCGCCGCCCGACGAGCCCTGCCCGCCGCCGCTGGATGCGCCACCATCCTTGCTCTTGCCGCCGTGCTGGCCGTTTCCACGGCCTCCACCGCGGCCGCCTCTTCCTGACGGTTTCCGCGGGATGACCCCTCTCCTGGGCCTGCTGCTTAGTGCGTACCAGCCACTCCTCGTGGGTCAGCATCAGCTGCCCGCCGGTGCGGCCGGCGCTTCCGTGGTCGAAGCGCTCCTCGACGGCCTTGAGGCGCCCTGTCAAATCCTCTATACTCAAAGTAGAGAGATCAACAAGCGTCTCAATGGACATAGCAATTTGTGTGTAGCGCTGCGGCACCACACGAAGGAACTTGCGCACGACGTTCAGGCTCGTGATCATGGACCCGAGCCGCATCGCGAAGTCGTCCACGGACTCGCCGTCGCGGAATTCAATGGTCTCGAACTCCCGTGCTAGAGACTGCGCCTTGGCCGTGCGCACCCGGTCACCGCCGATGCGCATGGTGGCGACCGCGTCCCACGCCGCCTTCGCCGTCGGCTTGACGGCCATTGTCCCCAACATCTCGGGCGGCACCGCTCCAAGGATGGCCTCCAGCGCCATGCGGTCCTCGTAGAAGTCGACGGCGTCCCAGTAGCCACGCGCCTCCAGCTTCACTTTCATGAGCAGAGACCAGTCATTGTAGTTCGTCTTCGTGAGCATCGGCCAACTTGTCGATCCGGACTCCCGGATCACCTTCTGCACCACACGCGCCGCGAGCTCGCGCACGTGCACCATGCGGCTCCGGCCGCGCCTCGGGGGCGACCGTGGCGGCGTCTTCGACCCGGAGCCACCCGCCTTGGTCGCATCAGCCGGCGCCTTGCTGCTAGCCGCCTTGCCGCCGGCCATGTCCGCAGGATGTCAACAGGGCTCTGATGCCACTTGTCGTCGCCGGCGATCTCTCTCTCACTGAAGATGGACTCTCACGCTCTCTGTAACTGAAACAAAGATGGCAAGAGATTTTTGTGCCGCTCACACTTCCTGCAGCTTTTCTGTTTTCTCCTTATTCCTTATAACTTGAGCTACATACAAACTAAGCTAAACAGCTGATCCTACACTTTCGCCACTCCCAGCACGCACAACGTGCCATCCCACGTTGAACTGGTAGTGGCCAGTGCCCCGGGCTGCCTAGCGCACGACCCGGGCTACACACACACGCAGCTATGCAACATGCCCACGGCATGTACACGTACAAGGGAAAAACAAACATGCACTTAAACTGTCAATGACACGAATGAATGCTAACAACAGGGCTGCTCCTATCGGCCTCGACCATCTCCACCACACCCATGTCCTTGCATCTCTCTACCCACGAATGCCAATCTGTCCTCCAGCCCCGTCGGGGATCTCTCCTCCACGTGAGCAATGCAAGGCATGCACCTTCTACTTCGTCGCTCGTGGCTGAGGCTAGGTGCTATTAATCTCGAAGCAGGCCGCAGTTGGCGGAGGAGGTCGTCGTGATGAGGCGCTGACTGACGCTGCAACGCAGTCGGTGTCTGCCTCCTCCAAGCTCCTCTCGCTACCGACTGCCACCGCTCATGACGTTCCGCCGATACCGGCGACCCACTGAATCGAGGTCAACCCTTCTTTCTACACCGATGCCAGCGCTGGTCCACCCTACTTCACCAAAGGGTTCTCACTACTTTCTTGCTACCCCACGTGCTCTCCGGCTGCACTCTCCCATACACTTTTCTTCCACTGTCAGTGTGGCCATAGATTTGCATCCATGGTATAGCGGTTGCATGTGTGTGCTCTGTATGATCCATGCTATGTGTGTGCTCTGTATGATCCAAGCTCCCTCTTGTTTGATTGCTTACGTGGTACTGATGCTCTACGTGCACACACGTAAACGCCCACGATGTTCCACCAATACCGGAGAGTGGCGAGTGGTGAGTGTAAAACGTAATGTTTGGGAAACTGCACGACACCCCAATATGGGTGTGGCTATCTCATATATATAAGGATGCACAAAGTATACAAATACAATATACAGGGTATACACAGAAGCTACGTACAGACGTTATCTAACACCCTCCCTCAATCTTAACTGTGACCTGAAGTACAAAGCAAGTTAAGATTGCGCCTACAACCTTCAAACTGAGGTTGTGGAAGTGGCTTCGTGAAGATGTCAGCAAGTTGATCTTTGGAGGAGATTAACTTGATATGAAGAAGCTTCTGTGCAACACGTTCCCTCACAAAGTGATAGTCAACTTCGATGTGCTTGGTGCGAGCATGGAAAACTCGATTAGATGAAAGATAGGTCGCACCAATATGTGAGATGTGCATACCTTCCCCATTAGCAGTGCGAAGCTGATCATGTCCATGGTGCGGCTCCTGTGTAGAGAGCTTGCCCATCTCACTCTTCAGGTGATTGGTATGTAGCTCCCGTATCCATGTACCAAGATACATCAACTGGATAGGAAGGAGTATGCCCCTGCTCATGACTTGCAAGGGCAGCCTGCTTCTTGTTACCCTTTCCATTGTTCTCAATCCCCAAGAAATCCTACTTGAAACGACGATGACATCGGGAAGCAAGGTGACCATCAAGTCCACATAGCTGGCAGAGGACCGGAGCACCACATGAAGGACAGCAGGCACGAACTCGACCGCCCGTCGAGGTACTGGTGTTCCGCGAGTTAGGCGCGGTCGGCGAAGGTTTGCCACCAGTTGGTGGCTTGTAGGGCTTGCCCTTCCCACGCGTTGCAGCGTTGGTGGAAGGGAAACTCGACGTAGAGCGGCAAGCCTGGATGCGCTGCTCCGTAGCGAGGAGACGTGCGTGCAACTCACGTGACTGAATGGGAGTGTCACGACCATTGATATTCTCCACCAAATTATCATAGTCGTCACTCAGGCCGTTGAGCACATAGGAGGTGAACTCCTCCGGACCAAGCGCCTTGCCAATGGAGGCAAGTGTGTCAGCCATACCCGTCACTTTGTTGAAGTAGTCGGTGACAGTGAGATCATGAAGCTTCACTTCCCCAAGCGCAGTGTGCATGGCGTGAGCCCGTGTCAGAGACTGCGAAGTAAAACTGGTATGAAGAGCCGTCCACGCGTCCCGAGACATAGCGGCGAAGATGACCAGTGACGAGACCTCCTCCGTAAGAGAGGACTGGATGGCAGAGAGGATGGCCTGATCCTGAGCCACCCACGCATGATTTCCCGGATGATATGGCGGTGGGCATGGCAGAGTGCCATCAACAAATCCCTCCAAGTAGCGACTGCGGAGAAGTGGCAAGACCTGAGCACGTCCTGACAGATAGTTTTCCGTCGTCGGCTTCATTGGGATGAGATGCGCAAAGTAGAACGGTGCATGAGATACACCATGATCCGAAGACGGCGGCGGCGCATAAAAGCCCAGGGATGAAGGACCACTCGGTACCTCGGACGAAGCCACCAGTTCCATCGATGGCCCGCCGTAGGGCGCTCCGTACGAAGCCGGGCACGCCGTAAGGCGACGTAGTCACCGAGATTGACGGATAGGCGTAGGCCAACGGGGCAGCGTGGCCATAGGACGGCTGTACTGCAGAGGGAGCCGGCAACGGGCGAGCCGGAGCGACGCCGTAGGAGCCGGCCGGCGGGGCGGCGCCGTAGTAGCCGACTGCCAGCGGCTGTTGCTGTTGCTGGGGCTGGGCGCCCTGATCCTGGACGCTTCCATGGGTCGGGTGTGGAGCAATGCCCAAGTCCTGGACACGCTGCGTGCCGCCCGGCTGCATGTACTGGGCCCCGCCCGACTGCATGTACGGGACGGAGACCTGATGCATGTACTGCTCCAGGCGTGGGACGGAGACCTGCTGCATGTGCGGCCCGCCCGACTCCAGGCGCTGTACGTTGCTCGGCATGAAGACGCGCGACTGCAGAGGACCTGGCAACACCCCCAGCGCCACTGCAGCCTGCATCAATATTTAGTGTTCCGTCGGTGTTGATCTTGATCACTCCCGATTCAGGCGGTAGCCAGCCATGTCCTGGTAAGACCTTTGCCATAGTATTGGGCAGGTCCAGAATCGCAATTGCTTCCTTTGTCCACTTCATACAGGAGACAGGATCCAAGCCTCCTTCTTCATGCTTGATACGGTTCCTAGAGTGCCAGATTGACCACATAATAGTAATGATAATAGCACGATCCTTGTCTCTGAACCGATCATCACTCAAAATATCCCGCGCCCAAGAGTCTGGATGTAATCTTGGTAGACGTACCTCAAACATTGCAAGGGCTTCCTCCCAAAAACAATTTGTATGGGTACAAAACATGAGTGCATGCTGTAAATCTTCATCCATGGCTAAGCAAATTTTGCAACGGCCAATTTCTGCAATATGTCTTCTCTTTAGCGTGGTTTCATCAGGAAGAATCCCTCGGAGGACCCGCCACCAGAAGACACGAACTTTTGGAACAACATTTTGTTGGAAAAATGAGCAATTTACCAAATGATTTTATTAACAGAAATATTAGATAAAGCATGACTAATATAACAGTGATAAAATAAGTCATGCGATATGATAAAGAGAAGGTAAACAACATCTTCATATATGAACTGTAACTAAGCACATCTAGAGCAGATAGTATAGCAAGTTGCATATATGACACAGAGTCTAACATATGTAGGGCAAACACTAGAACAAGGAACTGTAGCAGGGTCTCTAACAGAAAGAGGAAGAACACATACGGGACAGTAGCAGCAGAAGCACTGGACTTGGGGTCGACATCCTCTCCAGCCATGTCGTCGATGAGGTTGTCGACATCGGGGAAGAAGTCGTCGTCGGGGAAGTAGTCGTCGGAGTCCGTGATGAAAAAGTCAGTAGTCGCGCTCCCCAAAAATCTTATCACCCTTCTCCCGTATAGGACTCAAAGAGGTGCGGTTTCGGAGGCCTACTGTCCCGACCTGCGGTGCACGCCGCAAGCCGGGATGGGGAAGATCGTAGCAGCAACGCAGTGCTCAGGAACTTGTGGCGAGTGGAGGAAGAGGTTCTGGTGCGCTTCTGAGAGGAGCGACCTCCCTTTTATAGGCGCAAGAGAAGGAGGCGAGAGGCTGCGCCGGAAGCTGAAGGGAACGCGGGAGACGAAACGAACGGGCAGCAGCCGAAGGGTGCAGCGTTCGTATTCAATATCCACTACAGCAAAAACTTTCCAGCTCCCGAGTGGCCTTTCGTATACCCGTAGTGCGTGGCAAAAATTTAGACATCGGCTCGGCTCATTCCCGCAACCCGCGGCGCGTCGTGACGAGGCGGGCAGCGGAGGAGGAGCGCGCGCGGATGTCCCTTTTCTTCTCATGCTCATACAAGTGGGGAAAGAACCTCCCTTATAAAGAGGTCCAACTCCCTCTAAACTAGCAATGTGGGACTAAACTTTAGTAGTATCCCTTGCCTTGCACAAATGGGCTAAGTGGGCCTCTAGGATCTATTAGGAATTTCTGAAATTGTTATTGGGCTGGCCCAAAAATAGATAAAATTCCAGCAATCCCCCACCATATCCTAGAGGCACATAGAATTTGCCTTTAGTTCCAAAACACTGTTTTATATACCGGTACTACAGTGGAGATTGTTAAGTTGAACTTCCACCTAGAACTCTATGCTACACTAGTAAGCAACTTGAACAGTGGACTGGGCCTTGAACTGCAAGTTTTCTGCGAATCTAGCTTCACATAAAGCCTTGACCGATACGTGGCTACCGTGGGTCTTCCCCGCGGGTGGAGCTTATGCGTCATACTCCGAGGCCTTTCATGAGTTTACTAGAGAGAACCCTACTCTCATAGATTCCGACGTTTGACAATCAGACTCATATAGGTGTGTTCTTCAAAAGATGTTCTGCAGGACAACATCTCTGCTTAAATGAGCCACTTAGAACACATTAAGATATACATCAACCTGCCATGCAGATTAGGAGAGTATTGCATCTTCATGGAGTGGTATTGTTGATAGTAAGGATACTCTCCTCTCAGTTGACCAACAGCTTGTCTTCCACATCTAATTCACAGGATCTCCGATCACAAAGAATAGGTTACCACTGTGAACAACTCATATTGTGGGTCTCATACCCATCTCCCTCGATGCATTATCTATCACATTACGTGATAGACCCTTAGTAAAAGGATCTGCCGGATTTTCAGACGTTTGGATATAATCCAATGCAATAACTCCGGAGTTTCTCATTTTTCTGACAGACTTTAACCTTCTCTGAACGTGTCTCGATGACTTCATGTTAACCTTTGAGCTGCTCACTTTCGTGATCACAGTTTGATTGTCGCAGTTCATAAGGATACCCGGTACAGGTTTCTCAACAACCGGCAATTCATTCAAGAGCCGGCGAAGCCAATCTGCTTCGACCGTAGCTGTATCTAGTGTTGTGAGTTCTGCTTCCATTGTTGACCTCGTTAAGCTGGTCTGCTTGCAAGACTTCCAAGAAACAGCGCCACCTCCATGAGTGAATACATAACCGCTCGTGGCCTTTATCTCATCAGCATCTGAGATCCAGTTTGAGTCACTATACCCTTCAAGAACCTCTGGGTGCCCGGTGTAGTGAATTCCATAATTTGCAGTGCCTTTCAAATAATGCAAAACTCTCTCTAGAGCTTTCCAATGCACATCTCCTGGTTTTGAGACAAACCGACTCAGTTTGCTAACAGCAAAAGAGATGTCAGGTCTTGTAGCACTGGCTAAGCACATAAGCGAGCCAATAATCTGAGAATATTTCAATTGATCTCTAGCAATTCTTCGATTCTTTCGAAGTAACACACTCGCATCATATGGTGTTGGAGAGGGCTTGCAGTCACTATAGCCAAAGCGACTGAAGATCTTTTCCACATAGTGAGATTGAAGCAATGTAATCACACCATCATTGTCTCTCAACATGTGACGCCCCCGATTTGACCGTACACTAATCATGCACGCAAATGTGTACGATCACGATCAGGGACTCACGGGAAGATATCACAACACAACTCTAAAACATAAATAAGTCATACAAGCATTATAATACAAGCCAGGGGCCTCGAGGGCTCGAATACAAGTGCTCGATCATAGACGAGTCAGCGGAAGCAACAATATCTGAGTACAGACATAAGTTAAACAAGTTTGCCTTAAGAAGGCTAGCACAAAAGTAGCAACGATCGAAAAGGCAAGGCCTCCTGCCTGGGACCTCCTAACTACTCCTGGTCGTCGTCAGCAGCCTGCACGTAGTAGTAGGCACCTCCAGTGTCGTAGGTGTCGTCGTCGACGGTGGCGTCTGGCTCCTGAACTCCAACATCTGATTGCGACAATCCGATATAGAAAGGGGAAAAGAGGGAGAAAAGCAACCGTGAGTACTCATCCAAAGTACTCGCAAGCAAGGAGCTACACTACATATGCATGGGTATATGTGTAAAGAGGCATATCAGTGGACTGAACTGCAGAATGCCGGAATAAGAGGGGGATAGCTAGTCCTGTCGAAGACTACGCTTCTGGACATCTCCATCTTGCAGCATGTAGAAGAGAGTAGATTGAAGTCCTCCAAGTAGCATCGCATAGCAAAATCCTACCCGGCGATCCCCTCCTCGTCACCCTGTTAGAGAGCGATCACCGGGTTGTATCTGGCACTTGGAAGGGTGTATTTTATTCAGTATCCAGTTCTAGTTGTCATAAGCTCAAGGTACAACTCCGGGTCGTCCTTTTACCGAGGGACACGGCTATTCGAATAGATAAACTTCCCTGCAGGGGTGCACCACATAACCCAACACGCTCGATCCCAATTGGCCGGACACACTTTCCTGGGTCATGCCCGGCCTCGTAAGATCAACACGTCGCAGCCCCACCTAAGCACAACAGAGAGGTCAGCACGCCGGTCTAACCCTATGCGCGCAGGGGTCTGGGCCCATCGCCCTATGCACACATGCACGTTGCGTACGCGGCCGGAAGCAGACCTAGCCTAGTGGCGTTCCAGTCCAATCCGGCGCGCGCCACTCAGTCGCTGACGTCAAGAAGGCTTCGGCTGATACCACGACGCCGGGATACCCATAACTACTCCCGCGTAGATGGTTAGTGCGTATAGACCAAATGGCCAGACTCAGATCAAATACCAAGATCTCGTTAAGCGTGTTAAGTATCCGCGAACGCCGACCAGGGCCAGGCCCACCTCTCACCTAGGCGGTCTCAACCTGCCCTGTCGCTCCGCCACAAAGATCCACTTGCGGGTACTCCTACGAGCCGACCCGACTTTAGTCATCACATGTGTCATGTATGTAGTATATAAGTATATTCCCGTGATCACCGCCCAGGTGATCACGGCCCGATAGTATAGCACAGAAGACGGACAAGAATGTAGGGCCACTGATGGAAATCTAGCATCCTATACTAAGCATGTAGGATTGCAGGTAAAGATATCAACAGTAGTAGCAAGGATAGGCTATGCATCAGGATAGGATTCATCGAAAGCAGTAACATGCTTCACTACTCTAATGCAAGTAGTAGAGAGTAGAGTAGGCGATATCTGGTGATCAAGGGGGGGGGGGCTTGCCTGGTTGCTCTGGCAAGTAGGAGGGGTCGTCGACTCCGTAGTCGAACTGGGCAGCAGCAGTGTCGGTCTCGTAGTCTACCGGAGAGAAGAGGGGGAAGAAACAGTAAATACAATGCAAACATAAGCATGACGATGCGTGACATGTCAATGAGCGGTGCTAGGGGTGTCCTAACGCGACAGTAGGTGGTACCGGTGAAGGGGGGGGACATCCGGGAGGTATTCCCGATGTTTCGCGTTTTCGGACAGACGGACCGGAGGGGGAAAGTTGCTAGTTCGATAGGTTAGGGAGGTGTGCTGGACGAACGGACTGCGTATTCGGATTCGTCTCGTCGTTCTGAGCAACTTTCATATAGAAAACATTTTAATCCGAGTTACGGATTAAAAGATATGATTTTCTAAAGGTTTTATTAATTTTTGGAATTTAATTAATTATTTAATTTAATTCGAAATTTGGATTAATGACATCAGCATGATGTCATGCTGACATCAGCAGTCAACAGGGGTTGACTAAGTCAAACTGACATGTGGGTCCAGTGGGACCCACCTGTCATTCACTATTTAGATTAATTGGGGTTTAACTAATTAATTATTATTTAATTAAATTAAACAGGATTAATTA